>NC_053435.1:63812805-64112365 GCF_007990345.1 Gossypium hirsutum
TCAACTTCGCGGAGACCTTAAATCCACTGCGAAGAATCTGTCGGCGGGTCGGATCACCGAGTTATATTGGTAGTGGGGTCGGGCTCGGTCGAAAGACAGTTTAGTTTGGGTGAGGGAGAAGTCTGTTACGTTTCGTGTGCTCAGGAAGCAATGATTAGGGTCTTCCAGCGCGTGTGGGAAGTGGAAGCGGAGAGAGAGTGGGGAAACGCGTGCGATGGTGAGGATGAAGAAGCTTACTGTGGTGTGCTGGCTGAGACGGCACAAATTGGTTTCGTTGTGGGGAAAGGAGGGAAGAATATTGTGAGAATGAGGACAGAGAGTGGAGCGAAAATTAGGATTTGCCGCCGCCGCCGTGCGGAAGAAAAACTGATCAGTTAATTCAGGTGAGGGTTGTTTTTAATTGTTGTTTGGTTCTCGAGAAAGTGAAAGAAAATATAAATAATTGTAACAATATAGCACATGTGAATGCCTGGTAGTGTAGCCTGAACTAAATGGCCTCCCATATGTAACATACAGAAAAATCAGGGATATTGATGAAACTTCTGTTCTGAATGTGAAAATGGTGTGGTTAATTGTGGTTGTACTTCTTCAATTGGACGATGATTTATAACAAGCATTACGAATTATCGTTGAATGTAGTTAATATCACTATAACTTGTTTGTTTGATTAGTTTTAGTAATTTGGCAGATAACTGGTGGTACTTGGCTGTCAAGAAAGCGCTGGTTGCTGTATCTTGCTATCTTCAAGCTTTCCATCCACGGACAAAGAGCCAACGCAGATGAGTATGCCTACTGAGCAACCTTTACGTGGAACCTCCCTAATTCAGGCGAAGAACTTTTTCCGCATCTTAGTTCGCTTTTCCCACCCATGCTTGAAATTTGGTGAGAGGTGTTTCTAATGCCAACTTTTCGTCGGTGGTTGGTGATGGAGATCCCAAATCGGATTCAGATCGTACTCAAAAAGTTGTCTTTAGAATGCTTTGTTCCAATGGTGCTGCTGGGGCCATCATTGGCAAGAAGGGTGCCATTGTCAAAGCTTTGCAAAATCAAACTGGTGCTTCTATAATGTTTGAGTCCCTGGAAACCGATCATCGTGATCGTGTTGTCACCATTTCTGCCTTGGAGGTTAGTCTCAAAGCTGATTGCAGAGGTTTTCCTAATGCTAGTAGTTTTTTATCGACAGCATTGCCTGTGCATACCTTCTGACTTGAAACGGCTTTTGTTTACTGTAGAACGTTGAATCACAGTATTCTCCTGCACAAAATGCTGTTGTTCTTGTATTTGCAAGATCCGTTGAAGCTGAAATTGAGAGAGGATTTCAGTCAGTCCTGATTAAGGGCACTCCTGTAACTCTTAGGCTTCTAGTTGCTTCCAACATTGTCCACTGCTTGAAGGACAAAGAAGGTAGGGTACTTTTTGAGATTGCAGAACTCACTGGCGCTGACATACAAGTCTTGGTTGAGGAGCTATCACTGGGCCATTCTCCAGAGAATGTAGTACAGGTGCAAATGTTGTTTCTTTAGCAAGTGTTTATGTTTGTTGAAATGTAGGAAGGATTAACTGAGTTACCATTGCTTCTCATTTAGTATAATTAACATTTTCATTTAGAAATCCTATTTTTTAAATATAAGAAGAATATTTTTTAGCTCCATGGGCAATTTTCCCCTTCTAGTGTGCGGTATAAGTCCTCATTCTTCCATCATTTTGGTGATCAATATCAATATCATAACTTCAGTTGACAATTTAACTTTTAGAATCATGGAAGTCTCATTGTGTTTTAACTCAAGATTGTCAATATCTTGAAGATGCTTCAAATTAGTTGGTTCCATCCTGATTACAACAAGCAGCTATATTTTCAGGCTCTTGAATAAAATTCACTTTCTGTTTGTTACTTCAACAAGTGATGAAGTTTCGGGTGCCACCCTGATAATCAATTTCTTCTTCAAGGAGATTTCGTTGTTGTTTTACTTCTATCTTTGCAGATTACTGGCAACTTTAAAAGTGTGCAGAATGCCATCTTTCAAGTTACTAGCAGACTTAGGGATAATCTCTTTCCACGTGAAGTGCTGAATGAAAATAGAGTGAGCAACTGCTACGGAGAAGTAACAGAGACAGGTCTGTCTCAAGTTCTCCAACCAAGAAGCTCAATATTAGATAATGATCATGGACCTAATTTAGCTCAAAGATTGCACACTGGGCACTCAGAAAATACTTCTGGTCCTCAGTCAGTAAAACTGCAACCACAAGAGGTAAAAGCTCTTCCCCTTTTGTTTCTTTTTTCCTCTTGAATTATTGCTTTCACTAATTTATAGGAATCTGTACAAGAGCTTCGAAGTTTGGGTGGGTTTATTTGCAGGCTGCAGGAAATGGGAATATGGTTGCCATCCAAGGTGTTCATCATAGCTCAACTACCTCGGGAGGGAGCTTTGACCTTGAGACGTCTCTTGATTCTCTACTTCCATGTGATATGCTCAATGAAATGGGAGGCCCAAGCCCCTACAACGGAGGGAGTGAAACTACTTTTTCTGGTTTGGTTCAATCTTTAGATGTGTCTCCCGATTCTGATCAAGAGAGTGCTTCAACAAGAGCAATGGGTAATATTGAACTCTTTGATGGTGTAGACTGTCTGACAAAATCTCAGCTATTAGAGGTGAAAGATGTTTATTTATTCTTTTGCAGTTTTTGTTTTTTTGCTTAAGTTACCTTAGTATTTGAAGGCCATTAATTCTTTTTGAGGACCTAAAGTCTTTGGGGTTGGCTGTGATTGCAGACTGTTGAAAGACATGAGCTGGCCAATGGAGATGATAAAGGGTGTCTAGAACTTGAAAGGTCAGTATTATAAGAAAAATAGCATAAAAGCTGTTTTTGTTTTCCTTGCTTTCAAGATAAGCAAGGTAAGTGTATTTTACAACACAATGTTGGTTTTATTATAACTGCTGCCATGAGCAATGTTGAGATAGTATGCCATGGCTGCTTACCTTTTGTTGGAGGTGGGTTCATCACATGTAATATTCCTTTGCCAAGCTAAGGAGCAATTTTAATTTGAGACTGATAAAAAATGCTTCATGTTAATCTATGGTTTCTGGGTAGATTCTGATACCATCTGACTTATTCTCATCTATCATGTGATCAAGTATGCATACAACTACATTTGTTGCTAATCTGATTTCGAGTTTCTCAATATGCAGCGGCAAGAAATCTAGTATTGTGAAAAATACAAGTGTGGAGATTGTAGTTCATGAAGATGCTTTTGACTCGATCTATGGCAAAAATGGCTGCAACCTTGCTCGTCTCAAAGAGGTAATGCTAGGGAAAAGAAGAGAAACGTTTCCTGAATTACGTTGGAGTTTTATTATGTTTATAAATTTATAAATGGTAGTGGAAAATCAGATCTCAGGTGCAAAGGTTGAAGTACATGAACCTTGTGGTGGTGAAAGTGAGGGGAGGGTGTTGATATCTGGGACTCCAGATCAAACCCTTATAGCACAAAGCTTGCTGCAAGCCTTCATCCAAGCCAACCAGAATGCATGATTCCTTGTAAAATCCTTGTAGAGTATAGAAATGAAATTGGTATAATTTAACAGACACAACAAATAGATGTAAACAAAGGAAGGTAGTTGTGGGAAAAATTAAGGAAGAAGAGTTCCTGTTTGTTGGAAAATGTAGTTAAAAAGGAATTTTGGAGTGAAAGTACCCAATATTTGATCTTTCCTGAGTGAACTAGTTTGATTTACAAGTAGCAGATAGTGATGACTCATACCGTTTATTTAGATTAAATACCAATGAAAAAGCATTCAAGGGTATCCTAAACTTGGTTACATATTTCAACTCATGCTTTTGTTTGTTTAGCATTGCCAAAACGCTGTAGTAATTTGATTGTTTTTATTTAATTTATATTTCTTTTATAACGCAAAAAAATTATCATTAAAATAATGTTCCAAAGTCATCAGACTTGTTATTTATTATATTTATTTAACTGTTATATATGTAAATATAAAAAAAGAAATCAACTTATTTTTAGTATGGTATCCAAGGATCAAAGTTTGAATTCAAATATGGCACCAACTGTGAAATATAAACTCAAAACTTACCATTTCAAACATCATATAAACTTTTACATTTGTATGAATAGTTCAATGCTCTCTAATTATATCTTTTACCTTAAAAACCTTGAATTTCATATCAGATTTTTTGTTCGCAAGTCATAATCTGCTTTTATTATATATCAACAGAGAAAATTTTGTGACAATGGCTCCTTCAATGGAAGGTCCATGTTTAGGGCTACGGCTTTTAAGTTATCGTCACTTCCCCATTGAGGAAGTGGAAGGAAAGTGTCTTCCATCTCCACCTTTTCATCAAAGTCGTGAGCAACAAGGGTTGCAACTCCTTAAAAAAAACTATTAATTTCTACATCGGATAATGTATATTATCTTAAATCCAAAGGTTCCGTTCTACCTAGTAAGTAAATGAAAAAAAAAATCAATGTTCTAAACTCAACATAAATAAAATTTAATAAATCTATACTTCTTTAAATAATAACTTAACAGAGAAATACCACATGAACAACTACAAGAGCTATATGCAAATGCGGAGGCAAGAAATTTGGATTGCGGGATTATTTAAAAAAAATTAAAACGTTCTATAAACGTTACATAATAAACCAATTAAGTTAAATGTAAAACTATTGCAAAACAATTAAAAGAGTAGCAAACACAAAAGGTGCATCAAATTAATTTCAATGTACCTATTTTATAATTCTCTATAACTCTTTCTCATGTGTTAAAACTGTTGAATTATCTTTTTTTGATTGTCATTCTCATCATATGTAATCAAACCATCATTCATCTATTCACCTCCGATTCAACTCCTCAAATGATTTTTCATAATTTACATTGCAAAAAATATTCTTTCCACACTTGTTGTAGCAACTAGAAAAATCAACGCAAGTCAACATTCAAAACAAATAAATCTGAGCATTTCTTTTAGAAAATACTCTACTTGACTAGTAGACTTTCTTTTAAAAAAATTTTCATTTCTGTTAAACATTTCGAACAAAAAATATAAGGTTTAAACATAAAAGTTTTCACAAAGTCAACATGCAACTAGTAATTTTCTTTCACAAAAAAAAAAAATCACTTAAGCCTTTTTTTTGGTATTATTAGAATGCAATATGTCAATTTTCAAACATAAGATTCATAATAATCACATTAGTAGGCAACAACAATTTCTAAATAAAAATGTTAAATTTCTAACCAATATTCAAGAAATTCAAGATTACAAATACAATCAATCCTAATTCTTTTCAACGATTTGTATTAACCTCTAAAAATTGTTATCCAATGAAGATGTTAAGAATCACATAAGAAAATCAATACCCTAAACTCATTCAATAAATAAATAATTAAATTTTGCATAAAAATCTTAATCTATCATAAGAAAAGTCACAATCTTACTTTTCTGAGATTAATAAATAAAGCTTAAAAAAAAGGAAATTATGACCAAATTAGAGAGATCCACTTAAAATTATTAAAAAATTGATCATCTATCTTTTTAAATTAAAAATTCTAGAGAGATTGTGTGAGAATATAAGAGAGATTTGAAAAAAAAAGTGAGGAGTATAAAAAGAAAAAAAAAAACAATTAATTTTTTTTGGATTTTAATAGTGAAAAGAGATTTATTTATTTTTATATAAAATAATTTTTATAAAAAGGATTCTTTTTCAAAAATTTTGATGGATGGTCTTCAAATTTTTTATGAAACCAACTTTTTTTAAGTTAATTCACCAATTATAATAAAAAACTATAAAATTATAATTTTTTTCACTTTATCTTTGTGGGGTTAATTGATCCCACAATCTGATTGTGGGTGGTTCCGCCCATGATTCACTTCTTACAAGAGTTATAATAGAGTTTATTTACGGTGAAAAAGGATATAGAAAGTTTTTCGGGTTCAGAAGTCGACAATGATGGGAGGCAATTTTATTAGGGTGTGAAAAACAAAATGAAGTAAGTTGTATTTATAACCACGAAATTTTTATTTTGAAAAGGTCGTCGTTTGTTGGTGTTGAAACTAATTTATTAGGGTTAGGTTGGGTCAAACCATAAAAAAACAATTTAAACACAAACTCGACACCTGTCATGTCAAAACCCATACAACATATTTATTAGGATTAAGTTTACGATAAATGATAAAGACTTAAATTTATATTAATTTCGACACCTCTTGTGAATGTTGAGGTTTATATAGTGTATTTATTATGGTTAAATTTATGATAAATACAAGGGCAAAGCCAGGACAAATTTTTAGGGGGGTCGAATGAAATTTTAATTTTTTACGGTCTATATCTTTATAATTTTTAAAGGATTAAATCAAATTTTTATAATTTTAAGGGGGGCCAAAGTACAATATTACCTTTACTAATTTAAAATTTTAAAAAAATTTCAAGGGTCTAAATAGAAATTTTCTATTTTAGGAAGGGCTAGGGCCCCTGCCAGCCCCCTGTATCTGCCTTTGGATAAATAGGAGAAACTCTGAATACATATAAATTTGACACTCATTTATGCTGAACTCTATATAATGAATTTATTAGGGTTTAACTCACAATAAAAAAACTTAATTTCAAGTAATATATATCATTCGTAACACAACACTAACAAATATCAAAGTATCTTAATTATTGCATAATTATTGGAATTAAATTTAACATCTATCAAAATACTCTAAAAAAATATTTTAAAAAATAAATTTTTGTAAACACTTAAATAATACTAACTCTAAGTCAAGAGTGCTCTCTCATTAGTCTCCTAAAGAAACAGTTCTGTGATGGTTGGGTAGTGAGTAGGGCAGCGACAAAGATAGCTATGTTGAGAGACAATATTTCTCTTTTGGAAGAAGAATTGGTACATCTGATAGTAAAAAGTTTGCTAGTAGTCCCCAATAGAAAGTCGACTCTTTTAGGGATGGTATGGACGATGAAATCCTACAATCTGGATAGCTTTAGATCCCAATTGAAGAGTATCTGGAAAACAAAAAAAAACAAATTGAGATTAAGATTGCTGGTCAAACTTGTTCAAGATTGAATTTGAATATGAGGGAGATCTGGAATTAATAATGGCAGGAAGACCATGGTTTTTTTAACGTAACATGATGATTTTAAAAAAATGGAAAAACCGATAGATAATAGCAATATTTGTTTGATTCAGTCCCATTTTTGGCTTAAAATAGGTCATTTTCCACCTAAATGTGACAAAAAGACCTTACACATGCAATTGGATCCACCTTTGGAAGAACCATTAGCTCAGAACTAATGGGGGAATTTTGCCGTATAAAAGTAGAGTTAAATGTTCAAAAGCCATTATGTAAGGGGATCTTCATTTTGGTAGGCACGTAAGAAATTCCTTTTAAATATGAAAATTTGCCTAGTTTTTGCTTTGGATGCGGGCGTATGGGACATGGGATCAAGGATTGCAATGACACTCCAGATGAATCTAAGAAATTATCGAAAGAGGATTTACCTTTCTCGCTAGCCCTGAAAGCCAGATCAATTTTGATAGGAAAAGTCAGTATGCAACTAGGAGTCACCATGAAGAAATCAATGCCACAACACTACTACTTAGGAAGATCTGATGAAGGAATGGAGGGCAACTCGAATTCTGATACTATTCAGGGGGAGAAAGAGGACGTCAATGAAGGACAGTTTGGGAATAAGAGAGGTCGAGACCAACTTGAACTCAAATTGGTTATGAGTGGATATTAAGGGAAAATATAAGGATAAAGTTTGGTGTGAGGGTAAGGAGGAACGTAACAAAGAAATCTCATACTCTCAAAGTCCTATTAAAGATACAAGAGAACATAATGGGCATTCAACTTGGGTTAATTTTCCTCCAGCTATGAAAATGGGCCAAACTGTTTTCTCTCAAAATATTATTGATGGACCCAATGGGCCATGTAAAGGATAGAGAAGAATAGGAAACAATGTACCAATGGATCAAAGTGAGAGGGAACCCATCTATCAGAAAAGATAAGGGGATTATGATGATTTCGAGAATACGGAGCCAAACTGCCCAAATACGGTCGAAAGTAAAAGGGCAAAATAAACAGCGGGGGAATAAAAAATTAAAGAAAACATGGTTGGAAAAGGTGATAAGATAGAGGAAGTAAAAATTTCATCTCAAATAGGATTGGCGGCAGCCAACCGGGTGTAATGAAAATCTTATGCTGGAACATCTGTGGTTTGGGGAACCCACGAGCAGTACGTCAACTTTGGAATGTACTGAAGTTATATAAACCCCAACTTGTCTTCTTTATGGAGACAAAAATTGATAAGAGTAAGATAGAATCAATCAGAAAGAGGTACGGTTTCATTAACAGGATTAAGGTGGGAGTGGATGGGAGTAAGGGAGGTTTGTGTTTAGTATAGAAAGAAGAGAAGGATATTACATTGCTAAGCTTTTGAAGCAACTATATAAACATGATGATCAAATCAGAAGAGCAGCAATTAGAATAGCGCTTTCTGGGATTTTACGGTTATCCATATATAAACGAGAGAAATGACTCGTGGAATGAATTAAGAAGATTGAGTATGAATTTTAATCTTCTATGGTTAGTTTGTGGAGACTTCAATGAAATTCTATACGCATCTGATAAAAAGTATGGCCAGCCAAGGGAAGAAAAGCGAATAGAGCAGTTTCGTGAAACACTATCAGAATTTGGCCATAATGATGTGGGTTTCTTAGGCTCATGGTTTACATGGGAAAGGGGAAATTCATTGGAAACCAATATAAGGGAGCGACTTGATAGGGGAGTGGTAAATACAAGTTGGCTATTAATTTATGCATGCTTCAATTAGTCATCTACCCCATACCTTCTCTAACTATTGCCCTCTCTTAATTCAATTAGGATAGGAAGGTACAGTGAGGAACAAAAAAGACTTTTATTTTGAAGCTTAGTGGGTGATGAAGAAGACATTTGAGGAGGAAGTTCAAAGAATTTGGAGCGTGACAAGTGGAGATTTATTACAAAAACTAGAGGGCTTAGGCAGAATTTTGATGAGATGGAGCCGAGATATCAAATGGAAAAGAAATGAACTTAAAGTACGATTATACAACAAACTGGAAGACTTACAGAAAACAGATCAACAAACTAAAATTTTAAATGATTTAATTGATGCAAAACTCCAATTAAATTGAGAAATTAACAAAGCGGAACTGTATTGGGAACAAAGGGCGAGGATTAATTGGCTTAAGGCAGGTGATAAAAGTACAAAACTCTTTCATTCCTTTGCCTCACAGCACAAGAAGAGGAATACAATCAATTGCTTTGAAACTAAAGAAGTTAGGGTCACGAGGGATCATAGCAAGATGGCGCATATTGCAAAAAATTTCTTTGAAAGCTTTTTCACATCAAATAAAGGGGTGTCTAATATGCAACACATTTTATTAAGGGTGGAAACCTGTATATTTGGTGATATGAACAATGATCTTATGAAGCCCTATTCAGAAGAGGAAGTTTTTATCGTGGTAAAAGATAGGGGACCTACTAAGGTACTAGGTGTTGACGATTTTTCAGTTATTTTCTTTCAACGTTGCTGGCATATTGTCGGAAATGAGGTTAGTCTATTTTGCTTAAATGTCTTTAACAGAAGAAAGAGCATGAATAATCTAAACGTTACTAATATATTTCTAATCCTGAAGACCCAAAACCCTATCAATATAACTAGTTCTCGACCTATTAGCTTGTGTGAGGTCATTTATAAGGTGGTAAGTAAAATGGTGGCAAACTGCTTACAAATGGTCTTAGATTTATGTATTGACAGCTCTCAAAGTACTTTCGTCCCTGGCAGACTGATATTGGACAATATCTTATTAGCATATGAAATATTGGATACTTTTGGTCAAAAAAGAGGGGGAAGTAAAGGGTTAATGGCCTTTAAATTGGACATGAGTAAAGCTCACGATAGAGTGGAATGGGGTTTTTTTGCAAGAAATGATGACTAAAACGGGTTTCACGAAGGCTTGGGTGGATATGGTGATGGAGTGCATTTCAACTGTTTCATATTCAGTAAGTATACACGGGCTGAAAGGAGAGAAGTTTCAACCTATAAGGGGGCTAAGGTAAGGGGACCCATTAAGCTCTTTTCTCTTTCTGATTTGTAATAAGGGTTTATCTAGTCTTATGTGTCTAGCTCAAAGAGAGGGGAAATTAAAGGGGGTTAGGGCAAGTTGAAGTAGGCCCTCAATTTCACACTTATTTTTTGCTGATGACTTCATACTTATTGGAGAAGCTACAACTAGAGGAGTAATTGCTTTGAAAAACATATTGAAAGAGTATGAAGACTGCTCGGGACAATGTATAAATTTTGACAAAATCTACAGTTTTTTTAGGTGCAAATACTCTAAAAAAATATGAGACTACAATTATCTAACGATATGGGAGTGAGATATTCAAATAACACAGAGAAGTACTTGGGTCTCCCTAATATAGTCGATAGAAGGAAAAAAAACGTTTTTTCAAAACTTAAAGGATTGAATGAAAATAAAAATTGATAACCAGAGCACACGATTCTTATCGCAATGAGGAAAAGAAGTTTTTATCAAAACAATTTTACAATCTATTCCAAACCAGTTCTAGGACATGCTTTCTACTCCCAAAATCAATATGTGACAAAATGAAAGGAATAATGGCCAGGTTTTGCTGGCAGAAATCTCAAGAAAAAAAAAGGTTTGCATTGGTTTACATGGGGAAAGTTATGTGATATGAAGGAAAACGGGGGGTCTGGGTTTTCGGAATTTGGCAAATTTCAATGTAGCTTTATTAGAAAAAAGGATGGAGACTTGTTACAAACCCAAAATCATTATTGGAAAAAGTTCTTAAAGCCAAATATTACCTAAATTTAGATTTTCTGTAGGCAACATTAAAACCAAATGTTTCTTACACATGGAAAAGTATATGGGTATCGAAGAAAGTGGTTCAGGAAGAAATGTGTTGGAGAGTGGGAAATGACAATAGTGTTTTCATTTTTAATCATGCATGGTTATCAGGTTTTGATAATTATAGGTTAAGTCATCTAGTAATTAATTGTAATTTGGAGTATGTTGTAGAGCCTATCGATAGTAATAAGAAAGAATGAAGGAAAGAAATAATCTCCAATACCTTTAATGCAGTCGATGCGGGTAGGATCCTTTGTCTCCCATTAGCAGCAATTCCTTAAGAAGATGAAGTCGCCTGGAGGGGTGAACTATCGGAGTATTCTCAGTGCGGAGCGCCTATAAACTATTATATATAGGTATTCCTACTCCTATATTAAATACATTACAACTATTAACTAGGAATTTCTACCGCGCACTATGGAGTCTAAAACTCCTTTCTAAAATTAAGTTTACAGCATGGCGCATCTCAAAAAATTACATCCCTACTAAAGTAAATCTACATTTCAAGATATTAGTAACAAAACAAACTGTCTAAGATATGAGGAAGCAGCAAAAAACATAACACTTGATTTTCTTCACTGTCCTGTTTCAGTAGAAGTATGGCAATTAATGAACTTAGAATGGCTAAATTAGAGTATGGTGCCTGATTGGTTTGAATGGCTTACCTGGGCTTTTGATAGCTGCTCAAATTCCCAGAAGCGAATGATCTGTATATCCCTTTGGGTCCTCTGGATAGAGAGAAACAAATATGTGCATGAAAAAATAAAGAAATCTAGTAAATATATTGTCTCTTTTATTCAAAAATACATAACGGAGTTGGACAAACTCGAGGAAAATTGTAACACCCCCTAACCCTAAATCGTCGTCGGAACAGGGTTACAAGGCATTACCGGATAATTGGATAATTTATGATTAATATTCAAATAATTATCGAATATATTATAATATAATCATAAGTTCATATAAAACTTCTGCTAATTGACTCTTTTTTTTTTTTTAGAAAAAAATTTAATATAACCCCTTTATAAATATTTAACCTTCCCTGCAAATTCAAATCGCAACCAATTCAAAACCAATATCACTATCCATACAATTTCATATTTAAATACACCTAAACATAGTTCAACATCAAATCAGTAATTTACTAAGTAAATATTCGCATATATTGTTTAATTAAATAAACTTCATTCATTCTATTTCAACTTGTTCCCAACTATACCAAATATGTTATGATAATTCTATTTCCATTTCATTAAACCAAGTATCAAAAGATCATGTTAGTATTAATTATACCAAATAGATCATATAAATTTTCATACTATTTCATTAGTTTAAATACCAAAATACCAAATACCATTCTTTATAACAAAAATTATATAGCATTTTAAAGTGACCAAATTAACACCTATATACATGCCACTTTTGCCAAAAGAAGAATACATCACCGAGTTTTGCGCTGGAGTCGGGATCGCTTGGATGCTGAACCAAGACTCTGATTACCTATTAACCTGCGCACGGAAAAAACCGTACCCTGAGTATTTTATACTCAGTGGTATTACCATAATTCAAATTATAAACATAATAATCATGTAAATTAAATCATCTAACTTTAATATTTACTAAACCAATTCAAACATAAATTTATCATTCTCAATATATTCATACAATTGAATTTAGCTATTCGTCAATTGAAATCATAAACATTCATGTTGAGCCATTGTCTATTCCATGAACCATTAATTCATGCTTTCCATTCTCGTACTCACATTCAAATCACATTTTCAATTCATGTTCTATTTTTACATTTCTTACAGTGGCTCAACCGATTCATTTTATTCAACTTAACTATTCTTTTAATTACTCCTATTAACAGATTCGGACTTTGGCAGATACACGAATCCAACCAAACACACAAATTTGGCACCCAGTGCCTCATCAGATAGTTCGAAGCAAAGTTGACACCCAGTGTCTCATCGGCCTAGCCGAAGTAAAGTGGTACCCAGTACCTCATCGAATCTATCCGAAGTAAAATAGTGACACCCAATGTCTCATTGACTCGAGGTCGAAGCATCCTTGAACACTTCCAATCCTATGGCATGCCAACCATATCCGACTCAGCCCGACTAGTTAATAGGGTTTCCGAATCACAAATAAATCTCAATTAAATTCAGTCGCAATTTCTCACATTTTCAATTCAATCATTTTTCACTTTTCAATCAATTTTCAATTCACATATTCATAATTCAATACACTTTCTCAATTCAATATGCATTTCAATTAGTCACATATAATCACAATTCAATTTAATTTCATACAATTTAATACTAATACTTACCATGCATATTAACTTAAAATTCAACAATTAATAATAATTAATTTTGAACTATAGCAATACTAACACGTATTTCTCATTCAATTCAATTTTCTAAATTCAATTCAATAAAATTACTTACCTCAATATTTACTTACTATAAAATAAATAAATTTAAAATTAATACTTAAAAATAAATAACTTGAATTAGAGTAATACAAACTCGAAATTCTTGCTTTACTCCTCGGTAAGTTTCCCTTTTGATCCGATATCTCTAGTTCTTTGTTAGCTATCAAAAATTAAAATAATTATACTATTAATTACAATACTAATTAAAATAAATAAATGAATTTCTAAACAATTCCTACCTTATTCCCTATTTAATCCTAAATAATTTTACTTACTTTTCTAATTCAATTCATACTTTATTTCTATTCAAATTTCCTCCATACTTACATTTAACTATTAATTTTTTCAGCATTTTTTCCTAATTTCGAACTTTCTTCAATTTAATCCATACAACATAAAACTTATAGCCTAGTTTACAATTTAATCCTTTAATCAATTCTAACTTAAAATTCATTCAATTAAATCCCTAATTCTTCTTTTTGTTCAACATAAACTATACTTAAAAACTTATAAACTTCCAAACTATCAACTTAATTCTATCAAAATCTTGTTTTAAGACTTCTAAAACATCGAAATTAAAAGAAAATGGCTTGATTGACTTACCTATCAAAGCTTTAAACCCTAAACCCTTAGTTTTTCCTATTTTCTTTTCTTTCTTTATTTTTCATGCTACCTTCGAAATGCTCTCTATTTCTTTTGTTTTGTTTCTTTATTTCTTTTATGCTTTATTATTTTTTTAACATAATATAATATTAATATCATATATTAAAACATCTTTTACTTTAATATTAAGTAAATTAATAATTACATAACAAGTGTACATATTTATATTATTACAAATGTCATTATCTAATTTGTTTTAAAAAAAATCTCATAATTTATTTATTTAATTTAATAAATATCTTTAACATAATAATAATAATTAATAATTATCTATTTTAATATCAATTACATATATTACATTTGTACACATACATATTATTACATTTGTACCCTATCATCCTCATACATTTGTCATAACTTTAATTTATTTATTATATAAAAATCTCATAATATAATTAATACAATTAATTATTATAAAATATCTTTATACTTAAATTATAAGTAATTTAAGTATTTAAATTATAAAGGTACCAATATAATTTTTACACATGTATATTTTTTTATTACCATACAATTATTTACTATATAATTTATTTAATAATAATACTAATAATAATAATCTAATATAAAACTGTTAATTAATAATTATAATAATTATATATAATATTTAAATATAACCTAAATAAAATCTTAGATTTTAATACATATATGCCGCCTCAACTTTTGTAAATAATTTAATTACTATTTTAATCCTTTTTATTTTCTATCACTTTAAAATTAAACTTTTATCCCTTATTCAATTTAGTTTTTTTTTTACTAGTTACTCTAAATTGAGCTAAATTCACCTAATTAAAACTTAACTAGACACACTAGGCTCATAAATATTTTTAATAATTATTTTCAAACTTATTTTATTAAAACGATGGCCCTATAACTCACTTTTTCGATGCCCGTGAATTTTGGGTCATTACAAAAATGGACTCACAAGGACACTGATCAGAGACTCATGAGTCTCACTCATCTTCTGGAGAAGTCATAAAAATCAATTTTGACGCAGGGTTTAATTGAGATCTTTTTAGATCAAACTCAGAGATAGTTTCCAGAAATGGAAAAGGAAGACTGGTTGCCTCCAGAGTGACCATATACGAGAATGTTAATTCAGCTTTCGCAGCAGAGGCACATGCATGTTTAGAGGCGGGAAGAATGGGGTGAGCAATGAAAAAACATAGAATTTATATTGAAGGGGACTCGATTTCAATAATAAGGAAATGCATTTCAAAATCTAGAGATAAATCAGAAATATGCTCTATCATACACGTTATAAAGACTATACAGAAAGAGTTCAAATTTATAAAATTTCAACATGTCCATTGAACAGCAAACACTTTGGCAGACATCATAGCCACTGAAAGTCTGAAGCAAAGGAGAGGATTTTACTTGGAAGGAGCGATATCAAGGTATGCAGTCAAAACGCTAGAGGACGAATGGGTCAGAGAACCAGATTGAGGTTTTTGTGAGGAAAATGAATGTTTGCTCCATGGAAATCAAAACGTCGGAGTAAAATGTTTTGAAAGATAAATGATTCTTGGGATATTAGGGAAGCGTTGCTTTGAATGAGAAAGGGAGCCTTTGGGAAAGTTAAATCGTCAGGCAATTATGGAGGGATAACTAATGGGACGCGTATTGAACTTCCCAGGGAAGTGGGCTTTAATTTTGATGTTTTATTTTTTCAAAAGTGTTTCTCATTTATTTATTTCTCTGTTATTTTAATAGGTTAGGTAAGTGGGCGGTCCATGGCTTTGGCCTTAAAAGTTTTATTTCTTATACACTATGCTATTATATTATAAAGCTCAGTTCAATTTTGCTAAAAAAATAATAATAACTCTTATATCAAAGTCAAACAACCTAAAAGTTATCATTTTTATCCATTAAAATTGTCATTTATATCAAAGTCAAACAAACATACTTTTTGGACTAATTTACCTAAAAAGGTCCATTTTCAAGTATATTTACGGAAATAGACCGATTTCAGCATTATTTACCGAAAAGGGTCGGTTTCGACAAAACGTATCAACGTATGAGCATTTTAGGGGGAAAATTCCTGTAAATCACGCTCCTGGAGGATCGTTTTTGCCATCTCAGCACAAAACGCGCTGACGTGGCAGAAACGCTCCCCCAGGAGCATGTTTTGCTCCGTGTTTTTTATAGGTTAGGGATTTTGCATGTTTAGTCCTTAAGGTTTTTTAGGTTTAGGGTTTTGCTAAAATAATTTAGGTTTAGGGTTTAGGTTTTTGTTAAAATACATTAGGGTTTAGGGTTTTAGTGGATTTTAAAAATAAATCAGGATTTAGTATTATTTAAGTAAATTAGGGTTTAAGAGTTTTAAATAAATAAATAAAATTAGGGATTAGGGTTAAAATTAATTAAATTAGGGTTTAGTTTTTTAAAAAATAATATTGTATTTATTTTTTTAACAAAATTGACTATTTTTCCTTACAAAAATAATTTTGAGAAGAAGTTTCTAAACAAATAGTGTCAAAAACGCTTTAAGTAGGATGCACTGCGTGCAAAATTACTGAAAAAAGCTCCAATGTGGACGCTCTTTTTTTACAGTATTTCCTGAAAAAATAATTTTGAGAAGACGTTTCTGAACAAATAGTGTCAAAAATGCTTCAAGCAGAATGCAATGTCAACAAAATTATTGAAAAAAGCTCCCACGTGGACGCTCTTTTTCTACAATATTTCCTGAAAAAATAATTTTGAGAAGATGTTTCTGAACAAATAGTGTCAAAAACACTTCAATCAGGATGCAATATCAGCAAAATTTCTGAAAAAACTCCCACGTGGACGTTCTTTTTCTACAGTAGTTCATGTTTGGCCTTAGGCTATGAACAAGACAAATTTCATTCTCAAGTTGCATAAGTTACAACAAGAAAAATTAGAGAGGCTAAACAGAATAGAAATTAAAGATGAGTAAACGTGTTAGTGTTGTTATTTACTATGATGGTGAGGACCATGACACCGAGAACGACATTATTTTTTATCAGAGAACACAACGTGAACGGTTTTTAACCAGAGTATAGGTTTTACAGAATTTCGTAAAAGAATTAGACGCAAAATCTTTGGAACTATTCCAAGTAGGGTTTCTTCTATTAAGTATCGATTTTGTGCTTTGATTGATCCTGTGACATATGACTTATTTGATATCAAAGGTGGTCGTAGCTTTGAGGTAATGGTGCAGACTCATCTCGTTAGTGAATCATCCTATCTTGAGTTATATGTTCAATTTTCATCACCAAATAAAATATTTGTGACTTCAACATCAACTACTGTTCGAGAGGAATACAAGACCCCTACCGACACTCCGTTAGTGGTAGGCAGAATACGAAAGTGCCCGTATTTGGTGCCAGTATGTAAAACATAACTTCTACACAACACTCGGTTAGTGGATGGGACATACACATCAATGGGTCAATGTTCGATGCTGTAAATACGTATTGAGGAATGACATCAACTATTAGTAGTTAGCAATCCACATCTAATTAGGGGCGTTACGAAAAGTCCACAAGAAGGGATGATGTATTCCCTACAACATTTATTGGCGAGGTTCGTACATTGCAGATGATGGTGGGTTGGATAATGAGTCTGATGTGGATCCACCTTAAGAGCCAGCCTCGATGGTGTTAAAGTTGTATTATTTTCTGAACTGAAGCTTGTTCCATCCGAACCTAAAGACGTTGAAGGTGGTTCAGATGAAGAAGAATGAGATCCATGATACAGGGCGTACTCGCCTCCAGCCTACATGCATAATGTCGATATATTGATAGATGATGCGTTGGAGTTTCCAGATCTACCATACAGAATGCGTGACCGTACAGGTTCGTCATTGGATTCGGGTGAATTGGAAGTTGGTAAGGAGTTTTCCAGTAAGGATAGTTTTCTTGGTGCTTTGAAACAACATAACATCAACCACGGGGTTAACTACAACATGGTTAAATCTAAATCTGAGAAGTTCGAGGCCAAGTGTGCAGTGCAAGACGATACATGTTCATGGAAAATCATGGCTTTTTTTAGGAAAAAAACAGGCATGTGGGAGATAAAAAAAGTACAAAGGTCCATATACCTGTGTTCTGATATAGTATCACTGGGTGTTTAGGGTTTTTGAATAATAATGTTATTACTTAATGTTGCATTATTTAACATACTTCATTGACTGGTGTTTCACAAGATCATCCTTAGATAGATTCAGGTATGATTGCTAGCTTAATACTACCAATGTTGAAGGCGGATCCTAGGACTTTTGTGTCATACATGATTTTTAGTATTCGTAGCCAATTGAGGTACACGCCCTCTTACCGCAAAGCTTGGATAGCTAAGTAGAAGGCGTTGGAAAATATGCATAGTGGGTGAGACGCTTCATATAATGTGATTTGGCAGTGGTTTCAGGTGCTGGAGAGGTACGTCCCAGGTTGCATAACAGACCTTGAAACAATCCTTGCATACTACAATGACCGATTGCTCCGCGAATGCCAAGTGTTCAAGCGTCTGTTATGTCAAGATGCATTTATGTACTGTAAGCCATTGATACAAATTGGCGGCACCTTTATGTATGGTAGATATACCCATCAATTATTGCTAGTTGTAACATAAGATGGCGGTGAGAGAATCGTTCCAATTGCGTTTACAATAGCACTGGGAGAGTTAGCTGATGACTGATATTTCTTTCTTTCTAGGTTAAGGAGGCATGTATGTCCCCAACCTGATATCTGCGTTATATCAGATCGGGACACTGAAATACTAGTCGTAATTGAGCGACAGGGAAGCCTATGGGATCGTACACACCATTGTATTGTCTAAGGCACGTTGCGTCCAACTACTATGGGCAATATCGGTCTACGACTGAACGATAGCAAGTGACCAACATGGGTATTTAGTCTCTGTTAATATACTTTTATTTGTAATACTCAATTTATTCTGAATGGAATATTGGTATGTAATTTTTGCTATCAACTTATATTGGCAGGCTACGAGATAAATAAGAACCGTTTTCATGAGATGCTGGGGATTTTGCGTTCAGTTAACGATCAAGGCACAGACTACCTCTGTAACATACCTTTCGAAAAGTGGACACAAGCATACGACGGCGGCCTACAATATGGTTATATGACCACAAACCTTGCTGAATTCATAAATTCTGTTCTAAAAAGAACGTGTCATTTGCCAATAACCTCTATTGTGTGAGAGACATATTTTCATTTGGCGGCACTATTTCTAAAGTGAGCAGTGAATTATAAAGGCCAAATGTAGGGAGGCCATGTATGGTTCCAAAAGGTATTTCAAAAAATTAACAAGGCGAAGGCGCGAGCCAACATGATGTACACAATGTGTCACGATCGCAACAAACTATGGTTTCAAGTGACAGAGTTTGATAAACCGAGCCAATGTATTACCGACGGGCAATATCGTGTACACCTGATAAATAGAACTTGGGACTGTGGGACGTTTGACGTACTTCGTTATCCACACGCTCATGTAATTGCAGCTTGTTAGAATCTCTATTTAGATCCCATGAGATATGTCGACGAAGTGTACAAAATAGAATACATGTATAATGTGTAGAGACACGTATTCCCACCGATTCTAGGTGAACATAAGTGGTCGTCTGTATCGCTTACTCAGTTTAAGTTGTTACCGGATAAAAAATTACATCGCAAAGCAAAAGGTCGACCTTACTCGAGTAGAATACGTAATAATATGGACATCCGGTAAAGAACGAATCAACAGAAGTTGTGTGGATAGTGTAGGAACCCAGGTCATACAATTCTATCATGTCCAAACTGAAATAGTTGATAATTGCTGTAATAAAACTATGTTGCATTATTTCTATTCCGTCTTATTCAAAAGAACTTTTATTTTATTAAAAATATAAAATTAATTTACTATTAAAATATTAAAACTAACTTTTATTTTATTAAATGAAATAATATAGAAACAATTTATACAAATATATTAAAAAAATCAATGTATATGCCGGTCAGAATCAGTGTTACATGGGGGTGGTCGACGACTAGGTGCTGGATTCCTCCTTGGTTGCGCTTCCGGCGGGGGTTGTGGTTGCTCCGGTTGTGAGTGTTTGGAGGATGACCCACCTTGGTAGAATAAAGAATGTGGAGGTGTTTGCATCACCCACGGCAGAGGTGTTTGGATCCTATAAGGCGATGGGGATCGGTAAAGAGATGAGCTCGCCGATGGTGCCTCGTGCAATCCCTCCGGTGACGATGGCCTGTATATCATTGGTTGAGTCAGAGTCATTGGAAAAGGAGATGTACCGGGCCATGCATTCCAACCTGGCATAGGACTAGGAAAAGAAAACATATAAGGGTTAAGATATATATGAGGGCTAGGATAGCACCTAGCATAATCAGAATGGACTGTGCTGTGAGCGTCGTCGGTTGAGGCATTGGGCCCGGTGATTGTGTGGGTTCTGTTGATGGACCGGTGTCGTCATCCCTTCTCTTTGGATTTAAAGGGCCCCGTATTCTCTTTAGACACGGATTTGCCGACGCTTCTGCTTTTCCGACAGCAAATATGGTTTGCCATGGATCTTAAACCATGGTATTAATCTGGCACACACGCTAACTCTGGGACAACGATCTGTTCGCGATTAGGTATATAATCATACCGGTTTTCCTAAATTTTGATGTATTCCGAGAAGAATACCAGCCAATTCGTATTCGTTTACCATAAGTCGATTTTGTGCTGGTCATCGAGTACTTCAGGTTCCTTAAGAATCAGTTGTCGGAATCTAAATTGCCGCAACACTCTATCCGTCTAGTGCATCTCGACAGTAGCATTGTTGACCAATGGGACCTTAACATGCCAAATGTTCGGATTTTGAAAGAATTCTTTTAGAATTACTGCCCGTATTGCTGGATCCTCATATAGTGTCCATTGGAACTATATGAATGTGATAAAAATATTAGTTAAATACATAATACTAAATACTAAATACTAAATATGAAACAACTATTTTATGTATATATATTTTATTTAATACTTACTTACACTTCTGACCGTTGGTCTAATAGAAGCCTTATATCTTCAAGAGCGGTAGGTATTCCAACATAACTCGCCGGATGATTTCACCTATTTAAATAAATTTTCAGCATACAATTTTATTTAAATCTATGGAATAATTGTAAAATGAAATAAAAATTTTACCTCGTTATGAGTGGGAATGTTTATGAGTGGTTTACTCGAGGACGTAAAAAATGGAAAGCGAAACCGAGCCCATAATTTTAGTAGCGATAGACAGCCTCCAATTTTGACTTTATTTGGTGGCGTCGCCCTGCACATTTCCCGATACAATGTTGTCAACACGAAAGACCCCCAACTTAATTTGCCAACTGCTCTAAGGTCAACGAGTTTCAACAGCCACCTCAGATGTACAAGGTTTCGTGACAAGTCCGACATCAAATAACCTCCAATCATCTCAATGATGTATGCCCGAGCATATCATATTCTTTCTACTTCAGTTGAATCATTTTCCGGCTTCGGTAATGTGTCTCATAACCATCCCATCTCGATCCAACCTTCGTAAATATTATCCAAAATCACACCCAAAAGATCGTAGCATATGGCTCCCCAATTAGCAGATTGAACGAACCCGGTGAGTGCGGACCCATCCATCGGCAATTCTAATTGTAATTGGACGTCCTCCAAAGTGATAGTATACTCTCCGCATGAAATAGAATGTGTGCATCTCAGGTCTCCACCTCTCTATTAACGCGCTGATGAGTTTCAACTCCAACTTGCACCCCCGGCTTATAGTGGCCGCGTGCCAAAAACCCGCTACCCTCAAGTAATTTTCTATCAACAGTGATGGAGGACCAGACATATTACGAAAATAATTTGTAACACCCAATCTACAGACTGTTATAAAAAATTATAAATTACAAATTAATTAAAATTACATAAATGAAAAAATATTAAATAATATTCAAAAATTAAAATTAATTAGAATTACATAAATGAAAAAAATATTAAATAATATTCAAAAATTAAAATTAACCTTTACCATTTTCATTTGTTCGACGGAAATATGTTTATGACTGAGACGAATTAATTCCTCGGCTATTGCTAACATGATCAAATATTTTTAAAATTATAAAAAAATAATACCAATTTAGAAAAAAAATTAAAGTAAATAACTAATTAAAGAAAGCTTTGAGAAATTTAATGAGAAATTTGAGAGCTTTAAGGAGAAATTTTAGAGTTTTTTTTGCTAAAATTTGAAGAAATATCGTGTGAAATAATAGGAGGGTTTTTATACTTTTTTTTTACTGTTGAACCCCCCAATGGTCAAAAAAAATTAGCCGTTGGGGTAAAAAACACGGAACAAAACGCGCCCCTGGGTGAGCCTTTTTGCCACATCAGCAAAGTGCGTCCACGTCAGTGCGTTTTATGCTGACATGGCAAAAACGCTCCCCAGGGGCACGATTTGCTGAAAATTTCCCCTTAAAACGCTCCTATGTGAACGCGTTTTACCAAAACCGACCCTTTCCAGAAAATAATGATGAAATCGGCCCATTTCCGTAAATATACTTGAAAATGGGCTTTTTTAGGTAAATTAATCTACTTTTTGATATGATCAACTCTTTTATTAGTTATTAATTAGTCTAAATAATTAATATGGTTAATTTTTTGATTAAAATATTATATGGTTATATATAATTTAAATGTCATCTTATATTCTAACATATGGCTTCCCAATTCGTTTGGATATACCATATTTTTCTCTTTTATATTATACGACAATTGTCAAACTTTAGTTTGAGCTAATATATTATGTTGAAATTTGAGATTCAATTTATATGTTTTAATTTTTAACATAATTTGATTCTTTTACTTTTATGATGTCATTGGTTAGTCTAAATAATTAATATTATTAACTATTTCAATCGAAATGCTGACACCGGTTTTTCTTAAAAATACTATTCCAATAGAAAAAGATTATTTATCATAACGAGTTTGAGTTGATTGAGTCTTAGTTTAACTGGCATGACATTGTTGCTAATATAGGAAGACGGGGTTTAAGTGCGCTGAAGTGTATTATCCTCTTATTTATGAGTTGGGTAGGGACAATGAGTAGTTTTAAGCATAAATCATAATGAGTTTGAATATCTGTATCTATAGATATATCCTAATAAGTATTTTTTAATGTTATTTTTTATTGTTATAAGAGACCAAATTTCAAAATGTATAAAATGTATAGAGCCTTAATGCACATTTTAACCTTTAAAATTTTAATTTATTATACATATTTATCACAAATAAATAATCCATACGAGATGCTGATACAACAGAGAATCTGCATAAATTTAATACATTTGTCAATTGCCAGCAAAATTTTGGACGGTTTGAGTGCAAGTTGGATGTGTTTCATCAGCCAAATTCATTTGAAAACAGAGAATAATATCAAATAATTGCTTCATATTTTTTCTTTTCTTGGGGGTGGTTGGGTTGGGGGGATTATATTCTTCATCTACTGCAAGCCTCCCTTTCTTTTATGCACTTATGCATTACAATACAGCTATTCCGCTCTGGAAGTTGCACTTGTATATTGAGAACTTTAATGTTAAATTTTCTATACCTTTGTTTCTCTAATCCTAGATATATATGCTTAATCCATATCTAATGTTCCATTTGTGTGCTCTACTTGAACTGCTTGGCTTGTTTTGGCCTTCCTAGCATAGATAGGACTGTTGCAGAGATATGCCTTGAAGACAGCCCTGCTTCTTCTATCTGGTCTTGGGGTGATCCATGATCTATGTATCTATCTGGAAGCACCATTGCTCTCAACTGCATAACACCTCTAATTCTAATTAGATATGATTAAAAAGAAGCTAGAAATTGATATTTACGGGGTGAAAATGAAAATGGAAATATATATACCTTGAGAGGTCCATCCAAAATACCAGTCAAGCTCAAGAAATGTGATACATGAGAGCCAAAACCTCCAATGGAACCCTCTTCCACAGTAATAAGAATCTCATGCTCATTTGCTAATTGCTTGATGAGATCCCTGTCTAGAGGCTTACAGAATCTTGCATCAGCTACTGTTATGTATATGTTTTGTGATCGCAGCATGTTTGCTGCTTCTATGCATTGTTGAACTATTGAACCATATCCCAGGATGGCTACTCTGTTGCCTTCCATAATTATTCTTCCTTTCCCAATCTGTTCATCCATTGTACAAGAGAAACATTAATCACTTCATCTGCTTTGATTCTAATTTATTTTGGATGTTTAAAATGATTGAGTATTGTAACCTCAAGTGGAGTTCCTTTGTAATCATGTGGGATAACCACTCCAGTGCCATTTCCTCTAGGGAATCTGAAGCAGCTTGGTCTGTCATCGATGGCTGCTGCTGTTGCAACCGTATGCATGAGCTCGGCCTCATCGGATGGAGCCATTACCACCATGTTTGGCAAGCAAGCCATGTATGTAATGTCAAATGCACCACAGTGGGTAGGTCCATCTGCCCCAACCAAACCAGCTCGATCCATTGCGAACCGTACAGGTAATTTCTGAAGATCCACATCATGAACCACCTGCCATTGGAGTGAAATTTTGAGAGTTGCAATACGATATATCCACTGCAGTATGTCCATTTTCGAGAGCATACCTGATCATATCCCCGTTGCAAGAATGATGAGTAGATAGCACAGAATGGCTTGAGACCCTCGGTGGCTAAACCAGCTGCAAAAGTAACTGCGTGTTGCTCGGCAATCCCCACATCGAAGCAGCGGTCCGGGAACCTCTTATGGAAGAAATTGAGACCTGTTCCCCCACCCATTGCTGCATGGATGGCTACAATCTTGTCATCAGCCTCAGCTTCTTTGATGAGCGACTCAGCAAAGTACTGAGTATACGACAGTGTAGAGGACTTGGACTTAAACTGCTTGCCTGTTTCCATGTTGAAATTTACGACACCTAAGAGCAGACAGAAGAATAATCATCATTTTGACAGAAGTGATAACATTACAAGTGATTAAGAGTTGCAATGGTACCATGCATTTTATCAATTGCTGCCTCAGCTGGGGGATAGCCCTTTCCTTTCTCTGTCACAATGTGGATTAGGACCGGCCCCGGGGCAGGCATCGCTTTCACTTTCTCAAACATAGCTACTAAATCTTCAATATTGTGTCCATCAACCGGACCGATATAATATAGGCCTAGTTCCTCAAAGAGAGTGGAGCCAGAAGCACTAATCATTCCTCTTGCATACTCATCTACTTTTGCAGCAATTTCATGTGTTTGACCCCCAATTTGCTTAGTTAGGCCCTTCAACAACAAGTAATATACACAATCAGATTTCTGCCTATACAAACACGAGATGAATAACAAGCGTAGAGAATTTACTTTTGCTTTCTCCCGAAGTTTTCGGAACTCGGCGCTTGCTTGAATCTTGGTTAAAGCCCTACTAAGAGCTCCAACAGGAGTAGCAGGACCTTGTAGAGTTGCAGTAGGTAGAGACACTTGTTTATTGTCGTTCAACACGACGATCAAGTTCGAATCAAGGAACCCTGCATTATTCATAGCCTCATATGCAAGTCCAGCAGTCATAGCTCCATCTCCAATCACTGAAATCACATTGTTTTTCTTCTTCAAAAGGTCTCTAGCCACTGCCATACCGAGTCCAGCTGATATGCTAGTGGAACTATGTCCAGCACCAAAAGCATCATAAACACTTTCATCCCTTTTAGGAAACCCTGCAAGGCCTGAAGTTTTTCTTATGGTATGCATCCTGGACCTTCTTCCTGTCAGGATTTTATGAGGGTATGCCTGCAAATAATAGCTTCTTTGAAGATGCTATTTACATATAAACTCCCATATGAAAGCAAACAAAGAAACAAGTCGGCAGTCTCGATTCTCTCACCTGATGCCCAACATCCCATATAATTTTATCATCAGGTGTGTCGAATACATGGTGTAAAGCTATTGTCAACTCCACCACACCTAAGCTTGAGCTAAGATGCCCTCCGGTCTTAGATACTGTGTGCACAATATCAGCTCTAACTTCTGCCGCCAGTTGTTCAAGTTCCTAAAACACAATACATACATATGTATATATGTAAGAGAAAAAAAGCAATCTCATTAAATTGATCATCTGGTTTTGTTGGTTACCCTTGTTGATAAGTTCTTCATGTGAAGAGGGTAATTGATGGTGTCCAACAATGGCGTTGCCGGTTTCTTCCCAGAGAAATCGATCTTCCAGCCATCGTTTTCTTTCCTTATCCTCATTTTATTACAACCCTCATCGCCTTCAAAGTTTCCAGCACAGGCTTTGGGACACAACTGGAAAAAAACACAGACAAGACAGAGAGCAGAACATGTAATAAAGTGTTGATGTTATGGTAAAGAAAAGAAGAAA
The DNA here is from genome assembly GCF_007990345.1 of Gossypium hirsutum. Lineage (NCBI taxonomy): Eukaryota > Viridiplantae > Streptophyta > Magnoliopsida > Malvales > Malvaceae > Gossypium > Gossypium hirsutum. The sequence continues at coordinate 63,839,213 of NC_053435.1, forward strand.
AGAAAAGAGATATGTTACTAACATGTTTGTAGGAAGAAAGGTTAGGTTTGAGACATGGAAGAGGAGGACGGAAAGAGGCAGAAACCGCCATTGTTGTAATGTGAAAATAGAATGAGAGAAATGAGAAGGCGGAAAAAGCTTAATATAGACGGAGCCTGGAATCAAGTTCACTGTGTGAGAGAGAGAATTGGTTAATTTGATTACGTGTCGGGACAATCCCCATTTTTTATTCTCATTGTTACATTTAGCTATTTTATCATTAATTAAGAAGATTTTAAATAATCACGAGTCAAGTGAGTTAGATGGTAAAATTTTTCTAAGGGTTTGATTCTTGTCGTGGGATAGAGCAATTTTAAATCTTGTGACCAACATCTATCCTATTAATAGAGCTACAAAATACAAAGAATTAATAATTAGGCTCGCTTAAATAGATACTTTAAAAAATAAAAAAATTTAAATAAATTTATTAATGATACATCATCAAATATTAACCTTGCATTCATACTGTATCACAATGAGTTAAATTCTTCAATTAATACTCTCTCTTATGAATATTAGCTTACGCCATATCATTTACGGAAAAAAATATTTATTAAAAAAATCTTAATTCAATTGATAGCAATGTTGTTATTTGTGTAGAATGATATGAATTTGAGTGTACTAAGGCTTATTTATCCTCTTTAATAGTACAAAATATAAAAATATCATCAACATAATATAATTTATTTTGTAAAAGAAAATACTAATATAGTAAGAATTTGAGTCCTTAATTGCCATAATCCTTCTCCACCCTTAAATAGGAGAAAAAGACTTATTTAAAACCATGTCCTCCTAATTATTGCAATAGTAACGATGCTAACTAAATTAAGATTCAATAGACCATTGTTAGTGAAATTAAGAGTATTTTTATTCAATTCTTTTTTATTTAATAAATATAATTTGACAAAAACTATAAAAACAATAAAATTTAAACGTAATTAAATTAATGTGATTAAATTAAGAATAAATTAATCAAATAAAAATTGAATAAATGTATATTAAAGAATACATACAAATTAATATATATATCTAAAAGCTCAAAAAACTAGGTACCCCAAGAATTTTCCAAGAATCTTTTCCGTTTACATATTTTCATACTTTTTAGTGCTAAATAGTGCATACATAATTCAGAATTGGGTTCAATAAAAACAATTGAGATTTTGGCTCTTAAAAAATTGAGAATTTGTAAACATTTATTATGAAATAATAAAATAAATATTATAATGTGTATTATTCAAAATTAAATATATTATAGCAAGTGTATAGTTTTAAATTTTTATAATATTTATTCAATATTTTTATAATATATCATGCAATTATTTTTTTATTTTTTGAAAATAAAAAATATTTTATATAATAAATCACATATATTTATTTACTTTGAGGTTTTAATTTTAAATTTTTTAATTTTAATTAGTTTATTTACTATAATAAATACATTTCCTAAATTAAATGCAAACACTGAACTTAATTAGATATTTAAGGATAAAAGGTATCATTTTTGTCTAATGAATTGTATTATATTTTTGTATTATTACATCTAGGCAAGATACACATTTTAAGAAAATTATAATTAGTGTACTAGAAATCTTATCACACGCATATGTATGCGAAAATCACAAATATAGAACACAAATATATGTTTTAAAAATAACATATAATAAATAATAAAATGTATGACTTAAAACTAATTAATAATAACACATGAAATATGTATGATATTAAAATTTAAAAAATTAGATTAAATTGTTTATCATTGTGTTATCATCAATATTGAGTCAGTGTCAAGTTAACTTATTACACCAACTCCATCAAAATATGTACAGTTGTTGAAAGTAATAAAGTGTGCATATTAAAATTTAAATATTTAAAATAAAAAATATAAAAATAAAGTTTTAGCTATGTGGTAAATTAAAAGTTTTATCAATGCAATTGGTTCAAGTTCAAATATCATCATATGCATATTATTATTATTTTAAAACAAAAAGACTAAAGTGCCCTCAAATAATATAACTTATTTTAATCATGGAAGGGCGTTTTCGTAACTTATCTAATTGAGTTGATGACCTATTTGAGGGTGGCACCAACTCAGTCAAGGGTAAAGTTTTTATTACTGCAATTGACTCAAGTTCAAATCTCATCATACGTATATTTTTATTGTTTTTAAAAAAAACTAAAATATAACTTATTTTAATTATGAAATAACATTTTTGTAATTTCTCTAACTGAGTTGGTGACTCAGTTGAGAGTGACACCAACTCAATCACCAATTTAAATAATATTATATATATACAATTGGTGAAACTAATAAAATTAAAATGTATAAAAATATAAAAATAAAGCTTTAGCTGAGTGGTAATTTAAAGGTTTTATTAATGCAATTGGTTTGAGTTCACATTCCATTATATTCATATTTTTAATGTTTTTTATATAAAAAGACTAAAGTTCCATAAAATAATATAACTTATTTTAATTACGAAATGACATTTCTGTAATTTCCTAACCGAGTTAGAGACGCAGTTAAGAGTGACACAAACTCAATTAGAAACTTAAATAATATTCTAGAATAACATACATGATATTCACTATTTTTGTTTTAAAGGTAAATTACTCTTTAATAAAATATTTTTATTAACTATTATTCCACAATTTACAAAAAAAAATTAATATTTTTGTTTGATTTTATTTGTTTAAAATATTAAAAATACTTTTTGAAGGAAAAAAAAATTAAATACACTTACAAAAAATTATTTAATAATTTTCTAAATTAGTGGAAAATTTTAATAATTTTGATAGTAAATTATATTTTTAGTTTTATATAAATTTTAATTTATATTTTTAATTGATTTACATTTTTCATCTGTGTATTTAAATATACAAATAAATTCTTTTCCAACCCCAAAAATCCATGTTGGAATGTAACAAATTTATTTTTTTGCTTAAAAAAAGAATCTAAAAATTTCTTTAATTCTAATTCTATTGGCCAGAAACAATTTCTTAAGTAACAACCAAAGTATGAGTAAAGGTGGACACAGCAAGTACTACAATACACACAAAATAAATAGGGTACAATAAAATTTGTTTATACAGTTTGGATTTTTATGTCCGTGGAATTTGACTTAGTGAGAAGAATTTACTATTTTTAAACAGTTAAAATTAGTGAACTTAAATCTATCATACCTTAGTGATGATTCCTCACTATTATACCTTCAAAGACTAAATTGCTCGTCACTAAATTCTCCCATTGAGAATTTATTCTAAAAAATCACCAAATAAATGTTTTATAATTTCAAATGCACTCTTGTAAATAATGTTTCTCACTCGAACTGATAAGTGTTTTTTATATTTAGTACATTAACCTATACAAGTCTCTCAATTATATAAAAATCCATGCTAAAGATCTATCATAATCTCTACTAAACAACATCTAAAATAGTTGAATACAATATAATATTAACAACCAAGGTAAATATGGACAATTGACAGCTAAGTTTCTAACATTTCAATTCGATCCAAGGGATTTGATCTGATTCGATCTTCCAAATAAGTTTCTCCAAATAATTTGATCTTTATTGATAAGCTTGATTCATTTCATAATACCAACTCAACTTAAAGATACGATTTAATAAATTGTCAATCTTCTAATGTTTTGTCACAATTAGGAAAGTGGATACTTCCTTTTTAACGCATTGAAACAACTTCAAATATTTCAATAAATTCTATGTTATATTCTAAATGCGGATGGGGTGCGACGCATCTGCACAAGCATGGCCTCTGTTGGAGGTTTATTGAGAGACGCGGACGGTGCATGGCTTCATGATTAAGGTTAGGATAACTGAGGGGGTCCGAGAAGGCCTCCGGCTGGTCAATGTCATTGGTACGTCGAGACTTATCGTCGAACTCGATGTGCTGCTGGTAGTTTGTCTGTTATCTAGTCCCTTTTGATGCTGACCATCCTTTGAATACATATGTTACTGGCTGTTTAGCTTTGATAAATGAAGGGTGGGTTATGGAGATATGTCATATCTTGCGAGAAGGGAATAAGTGCGCGAATCACCTTGCGAACTTGGCCCAAGAGTCATCCGGTAAGTTGGTGGTGCTGATAGATCCGCGGTGACCGTCGTACCTCTGTTGCAGGCGGATATATCGGACACGGTTGTTTGCGTTCATAGTTTTGTTTGCTATTATTATGTACCGAAAAAAAAAGAAAAATGGTTACACGAAATAAAAAACTGACACAATATTTTTAAAAAAATATTACATTCGTTCGTAAGGCACTTATTAAAATAAACAGATGAAAAGTATAATTCAATTAAAAATATAAAAGGATATAAACATTATAAATGAAAATTATTAAAGTTTTTCAACTAATTTAGACAATTACGAAATGATTTTATAAGTGTATTAAATATTTTTAGATAAATAAAATAAACAAAAATTATTTGGAAATTGTGAAATATTAATTACTAAAATGAAATAAGAATATTTTATTAAAGAGTGATTTACCCTTAAAAACTAAAATAATCAAACATCATGTACATTAATACAAAAATGCTTGGTGTTTGTTGCTTTTTTTTATATGATAATACAAAAATATAATACAATTGAAGCTTTGAAATTTTCAAATTATAGTTTATTTAAAAAATAATATTTAGGCGTTATTATTAAATTCAAATAAAATTTTTATCAATTTGTTATCTTTTTAAGTTTTGCGGTATTTAGAAACATATTTATTACAAAAATAAATTAATTAAAAGGTGACATTATAATATATACAAAGAAAATTAAAAGGTAAATCAATTAAATATCAATATATATATATATATATATATATATAGATTTTTGTATAAGATAATTTTATCTTCAAAAATCGAAAATTTAATTGCATGATATATACGGTAAAACTAATGGTCTTTGTTTTGCTACAATGAATATTTTATGTATGTTATTTTCAGTTTCACTGAACAAGTTCTAAAATATATACAAACTAAGTTTTGACCCTGTGATGTACCTATTTTCAAATTCCCATAATAATATTTAATTAATTTATTTTTTACAAAATAAGTTTTTTATGTGTGTAAATAATTCAAAAGTAAAAATATAAACATTTAATAATTTTTTTGAAAATAATAAAATTTGAATAATAAAAAATTAATCAAATAAAAATTGAAGTAAAAATTAATCGAAAAATGCATACTATTTGAAATATTTCGAACCAGTTTATAACAAATCTTCTAAAAACTATAAAAAGAAAAATGTTAAAAAGAAACAAACAAATAAATAAACGAAACGAAACATATATTTAACCCTAAAAAAGTTTAAGTACTTGAATTTTTTTTTCCACTTTAACTCTTAAACTTGAAAATCGTTATTCATTTAACCTCATTCTATTAATGACCATAAAAAGAAAAAAAAGGATAATGTGACTTTTAGCTCCTAAACTTGGCAAGTAAGATTACATTGGCCCTTTAACTTGACAATTAGGTTCATTTTGGTACCTGAAATTTTTTTTTGGTTTATTTTGAACTTGAAAATTAGGTCTATTTTGATCTCTAAATTTGAAAAATCTAAAAGTTTGATGATGTGTGTAACACCCCCACGCCCGAGACCATCGCGGGAGTCTAGCTTGAGGGGTTACCGAACAATATTTATCAAATTAAGAACTTCAAATCATTTGTTTCTACATTCACAGCTTTCTAACTACTTAAGTTTTACAAGCCATTTACCCAGATGAAAGTCCTTTGGATAGTGTGATCGAACCTTCGACCCGTTCCGATTCCCGAGCTGGCTTGTTCAAAACTTGGTACCAAAATATAAAGATTTTGCAATTTAGTCCACAATCTTTTCTTTTCCTCGATCGCGACTTGAATCTCGTTTCTCTTGATTATGGAGCTTGGAAGCTTGAAACAAACCCTAGCTATGGAGAACCCTTGAAATTTCGGCCTAATGAAGAAGATGGACAAAAATTGGCTTTTAATTTTGTTTTTAATTCATTTTAATAACTAAATGACCAAAATACCCTTACTACTAAACTTTCCAAAAATTCCTTCCATGTCCTAATTTTGTCCATGAACTTAAAATTGGTCAAATTGCTATTTAAGACCTCCTTATTAATATTCCAAAACAATTTCATACTAAAAACTTCTAGAATGCAAGTTTTGCAACTTATTCGATTTAGTCCCTACTTTCAATTTAAGCACTTTAGGCATAGAATTTCATCACGAAATTTTCACACAATCATGCAATCATATCATAATCATCAAAATAATTATAAAATTATTATTTCTATCTCGGATTTGTGGTCACGAAACCACTATTCCGATTAAGCCCTAATTCAGGATATTACAATGTGTCACTTTGAGATTATGCTACATCATCACTTAAAAAATAAAAAAAATTTAGATGATGATGTAGTTCAATCTCAGAGTGATATATTTAGTGTTTTAATAATCTAACCGATGGTTGAACATGTTAGGTGACCAGTTCTCCATTCAATCAGTTGACTGGTTTTACCGTCGGATCAACAATAATTAAATAAATAATTTAAAATTCATAAAAATCTAAAAAGCCAAGTAAAATCAGTTTTATCTTTCTTTTTACTTTTTTAGATTTTAAAGAAATTTTAATTAATTAATTAATTATTGGTTTTACAGTCAAACTGATTGAACCGGTTGAATCGAGAACTGGTGGTCTAATATGTTCAACCACGGGTTCGGTTATTAAAACATTGAATATGACTCTCTGAGATTGTACCATATTATCATCTAATTTTTTTTCAAACTTAGAGTGTTATGTAATCAAACTTTTAGATTTTTCAAGTTCAGTGATAAAAATGGACCTATTTGTCAAGATCAAAATGGACAAAAAAATACAAGTTCCAAAGTGAACCTAGTTGTCCAGTTCAAAGGCCAAAAGTTACATTATCTATTTTTTTATCAATCATTAACATAATGGGCTTAAATAAATAACGATTTTTAAGTTCAAGGGTCAAAGTGAATAAAAAAAAATCAGAGGCTAATGTAAACTTACTTGTCAAGTTCAGAGACCAAAATTTACATTTACCTTTAAATGGATTTAAATATTTTGTTTTACCTTTTATTAATAAATTATTTTAAATGATTAATAGCATTAAATAAATCCTAAAAAATGGTTTTCATGGTTAAACAAATGATTACAAAAATGGTTACACAAAAATAAACTAACTCAATATAAATTTGAACATCATCAACCATGGGGTGAAATTTATTGAATTCCATGCACCGAACTTATCAATTTTCAAGTTTGAAAAATCAGTCAACTTGCGACAACTTTTTGGATGAAATCTAAGTATTTCATGGTTGAGATGTCTCTATAGAGTTAAAAGATATATCTCTTAGCTTCAAAATGCACTTTTAATCACTCGATTTTGAGTTTAGGAGCTCAGGTTATGACCATTTTCGTGAAGGCTGCATGACCAGAATTTTTGGACGAGATTATTACAGAAATTACGAGTTTCGAGCTTTTAATTCGAGTTTAAATCATATTGGGTTCAATTTTTAAGCTTAATTTTTATTATATATAAGCCCAATATTGTATTTATTAGGTTTATTATTTTATTTTATTTTTTTTTCCAAATTTTGGATTATTTTTAAGTTTTTTAGAAGTTTTATGTTTATTAGTCAACAAGAATGTTTAGTTTAAAACTACTTGTTATTTAGATTAATTAGATTTTCAATATACTTGAGAGTGTTATTTTGATGTACTTAGCTAGCTTATATAAATATCTCTTCATTGTTCATTATATACAAAATTGTTTTTGTGCATTAATGAAATTTTCAACTCTAGGAGATAGTTTCTTTGTGCAAGATTGTTTTCTTGTAATTTTTAAAACTAGTTTTCTTCTTAATTTTCTTCAAAGAGTCATGAGAATTCATTTTTTATCCTTCAATTTGGCAATGATGAAAAATGAATTCTTATAACTCCATCAAGAAAATTGAAAAGAAAACTACTTTCAAAAATTACAATAAAGCAATCTTGCACAAAGAAACTAACTCCCTGAGTTGAAAATTTTATTAATGAACAAAAACAATTTTGTATTTAATAAATAATGAAGAGACCTTTATATAGGCTAACTAATTACCTCCAAATAAAACTCTCAAATATACTGAAAATCTGATTAATTTAAACAAGAAGTAATTTTAAACTAAATTTTCTTGTTGACTAAGAAATATAAAACTCCTAAAAACTTAAAATACTTAAAAAAATTCAAAATTCAAAATAAATAAATAATAAACCTAATAAATACAATATTGGGTTTATATATAATAAAAATTAAGCCTAAATTTGAACCCAATATGATTTAAACTTGAATTAAAAGCCCGAAACTTGTAATTTCTGTAATAATCCCGTCCAGAAATTTTGCTCGTGCAATCTTCATGAAAACTATGATAGCTTGAGCTCACAAACTCAAAATTGAGTGACTCAAAATTATTTTTGAAGATAAGAGATAGATTTTTGAAACCTATAGAGACATCTCAACCAAGAAATGCTTGGATCCCATCAAAAAAGTTTTCACAAGTCGACTGATTTTCCAAACATGAAAATTAGCAGTTTCAGTAAATGAAATTTAATAAATTTCACCCCATCCATGTATGTATGATTTCCCCTTTCCTCGAAAAGATTTATCATCAAGTCTTGTCTTTGTTTAACTAAAAAAGAATTTTTATCATAGGTGGATGGGTTAATTGAGCTCCTTTCAAAGGATAAACAAATTCCTAAAAGAATGAAACAAGTCCACTAGACAAATTCTTGTTAAGGTTAGTGAAAACATAATCATTCCTTACTTTTGGATAGGTTCTCTATTTCTTTGCATTCTCCTTTTGAATGGAACTCTCTAATTTTACCTCGTAGGAATTTTCACTCACCAAAGTTGTACCATCAAATTGACGTTTATCATTCAATGTCTCTTTTTTTTTTCAGTCTTTTGGCATGAATCATCCTCACTTCCCTTTAACCTCTTACAAAAATTTTGAACATTCTGTTAATCAGAATACACCTCTTTAGAAGGACGATAAAGGTATAACTCATCCAAATTCATAGACTCTAAGAAACAATTCTCACTATCAACTTTTTCCTGTTCACAAAGTTCACTATCACTATCATCATAGTTCTCACTATTATTATCAATTTCTTTGACATCAACTTTGAAACAAGGTGCAATGCTAGATCTAGACTCAACAATAGGCACAAAATCACACTTATGTCTTCACATATGGTTTCCATTGAATTTTCGTGCTCATTCATATCACCATTGTCAATGATAGCAGTAGAAGAAGTGTAATACTCTATTACCTGACCCGATCACCAAGTCTGAGTAGAAGGATATCACATTCGTTGTCAGAGCAACAACGAAAATAAAACATTTATTTCATAGAATAATTCTTGTAAATATAAACATTTCAATATAAAAACATGATATTCAACCCTTCCCAAAACTTATGAGCCTATGTACGCACAAGAGTTAACCCGAGATTGAAAAATGACAAAATTTTAACATTTTCAAAATCGTAGAATAGGTATCAATACCCTAGCCAGGTACCAATACCAATTCTAGCATATTGCCTGTTAGAATTCAACATTTGAAACATTACTAGCTTGAGTTCAAAATTTCCAGCTTGGATTGCTGGCCTAACAACTCCTGGTTGTAAGTCATCCAAGATAGGTACTACAACATCTCATATAGTCTTGTTACGTATTTGAGCGTCTTGCGATAACGGTGGGTCATTAGCATTTTGGTTTTGCATCGGGGGTATGACTTCATAGTTTCTTGGTAAAGCCATATTCCTTTGCTCTCGAAGTCTTCTCCAAACAGTTCTTTCAATTTCTAGATCAAAACCGATAATAAACTCGAAATTGCTTTGGGTCATATAGCACCTAAAATAAAATGTGAAAATAGCGACAAAAAGAAAACAAGTTAGTAACAACTAAATTTTATGAAATAAAAACAAACAAAAATAAACATAAAAAACACCATCCTCAGCAATGCCGCCAAAACTTGATCGGTTGTTTAACATCGCAACAATAATGTGCAAGCGTACACTGTCGATGCAAGTATAGTAGATAGATATAAGTCTGTCGAATATTGATCCCACGAGGATGGTTGTCTTTTGTCTATCAATGTCAGTGCAATAAATAGATAGAAACAAGATAAATTGTGAGAGTAGTTGTCGAAACAATAACTTGAAAACAATAAGATAAAATATGATAATGATAAACTAGGATGTCCAACATGGATATTCAACAGAATACTAAGTGCTCACAAGGTATAAAAGGATAGGTGATTGTCGATGCGTTAGATTGCAAAGAGTATCTTACCAAGCTTAACTTCTATATTTAATCTAAGACTTAAACATGCATATTAACTGTAATACCCCATACCCGTAACCCAAGTTGGAGCGGAATACGAAGCATTACCTAACTCGATCTCAAGCACACAAACGTTCCCCAAGTCATCAAGACTTGGTCCAAATTAGAACTTTTTCAATTTTTACTTTAAACTTCTTATTATGGGCCTACGAGCCCCAAATTGACCATTGAAAACTATTCGGGATCAACCCGGGTCCTTAAACCATCTATAGAAAATTTAACTTCGAACAGGGCACACGCCCATGTTGAAGGGTAACACGCCATGTGGCTATTTCAACATGGTCGTGTTGATGGCCCGTGTGGCTCGCACGGCTTAAACAATATAGGGACACACCCGTGTCATCTACCCGTATGGAATTAATTCTAAATGCACACCTACAGGGGTTTTCACACGGCCTGGCACACACCCGTGTCCCTAACCCGTGTCCTTCACACGGCTATGACACGCCCGTGTCCTAGCCCGTGTGCAAAAAAACCTAGACATTTTTTTCTGATGTTAGCATACCAGAAATACCACACGACCAAGGCACACACCCTTGTGCTACGCCGTGTCCATCACACGGCTGAGCCACACGGCCGTGTCTCTGCCCGTTTGTTTACTATCATGCATACTGACTTGAAATTTTTACGTGCAGGGGACACACGGCCTGATCACACGCCCATAAGGCAGACCGTGCGTCACACATGGCCTAGACACACGCCCGTGTGTCTATCCGTGTGGACAATATAAGGCTATTTACCAAACCTATTTGCCACCCTTACTTACACAACCTACATAATAGCAACCGCAATCAAGATAAGACTATCTCATGCAACTAAATCAGCCACAATAGACAACGTTCTATTTGTGCATTTCATTCATCTATAAAAATAACATCTTTGCATATAAATCAAAATGAATATTTACCACCATTCAAGGCTTAATACAAAAAAAAAAAAGAGTTTCCAACCCAAGCCAACACATTTGGCCAGTTCTTAATGACACAAAAATAGTAAAGTCTAAGCCCTATACATGCCATATTAAAAAATATAAACCAAACTATACCGAATGCTTCGATTGATAGTGTGATCGATACCTCTGACTTCTGTTGATCCTTGAGCTAGATAGGTGGCACTATAAGAAAATGAAAAAAAGAAAGGGAGTAAGCATAAAGCTTAGTAAGTTGCACATAAATAAATATACAACATAACTTTACCATTCATCAACAAGTATCATAATACACAAGTGGCATAAGCAAAACTTACTCATCAATATTCAATACACCTCAGATAGCATATATCGAGCTCACATTTCATACATGCCATAAAGGTACCTGTACCACTCACAACACGGTTATACTTTCCTTGTTAATTTGAAATCATACTTTCACCGTTGAACCATTTGGAACATTATCAAATATTTATTTAGCCTCAAACTTGGGGTCAGGTGCCGATGTCATGTCCCAGACATGGTCTTAACTGACACATCTCACAGCCGATGCATGTCCCAGACATGTCTTACACTGGCTTACGTCTCGAGGCCGATGCATGTACCAAACATGTCTTACACTAGAACTCGTCGTAATGCCGATGCCATGTCCCAGACATGGTCTTACACTAGCTCACAATAACCCATATGTTATGGCATGAATATCCGATTTATTTTCTAGGTTCAAACGGGAACTCTACTATCTCTATTACCATCATGCTTTCTCAATTCCACAATCAAGCAATTCATGCTATACTAAATTCAAGTACAACTCAACACATACATTAACATTGTAGTTGCATTATTTACATACAACTTACCTCGAATTACAAAATGTGGCGACTAGTCGATTTAATCGATTTGCTTAGCTTTCCCCCGGTCTAGGTTCAGATTTGGTATTTCTTGATCTATAATAGAAAAATGTACTTATTTAGTCACTAATTAAAATTAGGCAATCGAAAATTCATATTTTTGGTAAAATGACCATTTTGCCCATAGACTTTGACAAAATGACCATTTTACTCCTAGGCCCAAAATCGATTTTTATCGAATTTCTTCACATCTTAAGCCTAGCCGAACCCTTTCTACTCTTATAGCAACTCCAAATTCCCACTATTTCACACACTTATCATCTATTTTACAACTTATGTAAAATAGTCCTTTTAGGTGTTTTCATGCTAACACATTTCACAAAAGTTGTTTAACCCAAGACTCATTTTCTTCCATAAAAACTTAGAAAACATTACAAATCCTTCCATGGAAAAATCCTACAATCTTGATTATTTTGCAAAATAGTACCCTCATTTGAAAACTCATTCTTCAAGGGTCTTAAAAATGTAAAAATCATCAAGAAAAACTATCAAAATCACTTACTTGTGAGGATTACAAGTTGCTGAAATTTTTAAACTTTCAAACCCCCTTCAATGGCTAATTTTTAGTGGAGAAAGAAGATGAAAAAGGTATGATATCATCTTTCCTTTATTTACTCCTATTTTAGTCAAAATAAGCCACCTAACTTACCAAACTTTGAAAATTTGACCCCTTTTGTCTCCTATGGCCGGCCATGCCTCCCTAAAGGGTCTAATTGCCCTTTAAAGACCCCCAATTTAGGTTTTCTAGCTATTTGGCACTTTTAGCTATCAATTTAGGACTTTTGTATTTAATGCGATTTAGCCCTTTTTCTCCATTGAGCTCACGAACGTCAAAATTAACCCACCAAATTTTTTTATACTCTAATATAAACATGCAATGACTCCAAAATAATAATAAAATAATTTATTCAACTCCAGATTTATGGTCTCGAGACCACTATTCTGACTAGGCCCTAAATCAGGCTATTATATTTCTCTCCCGTTACGGATTTTTGTCTCCAAAAATATTACCGGCGAATAAGTTTGGGTACTGATCTCTCATAGCCTCCTCGAGTTCCCATGTGGCTTCCTTGACTCCATGTCTCTACCACAAAACTTTCACGAGTGCTATGCTCTTATTCCTCAACTGTTTCACTTCCCAAGGTAAAATCTTGACCAGCCCTTTACCATAAGTCATGTCCGGATAAATCTTAACCTCTTTCGGTGCAATCACGTACGAAGGGCCTGATATATATCGATATAGCATGGACACATGAAACACATCGTGAATCTTTTCCAACTCAGGTGGCAAATCCAATCGGTAGGCAGCCAGTCCTACTCTCTCAATAACTTCATAAGGTTCTATGAAACGAGGATTCAACTTGCTTCTTCTACCAAATCTGAGGACTTTCCTTCACAGGGATACTTTCAAAAATACCTTATCACCGACTTGAAACTCAATTTCTTTTCGTTTCAAATCTTCGTAGGATTTCTGTCTATCCGAGGCGGTCTTCAAGTAGTCACGAATCACTTTAACTTTCTCTTCAGTCTCTTTGATTAAATCGACCCCGTAAATCTGACTCTCTCTGAGCTCAATCCAAATAAGGGTGTTCGACACTTTCGCCCATACAAAGCTTCGTAAGGCGCCATTTTCAGACTTGTCTGATAACTGTTGTTATAGGCGAATTCAACAATAACAAGAACTTTTCCCAACTGCCTTGAAATTCAAGAACACAACACCACAACATGTCTTCTAAAATCTGAATCACTCTTTCCGACTAACCGTCCGTTTGCGGGTGAAATGCCGTACTAAAACTAAACTTTGTTTCCAATGCCTCTTGTAACTTTTCCAAAACCTCGAGGTAAATCTTGGGTCCCTATCTAAAATAATCGACAAGGGCACCCTGTGTAGTCTCACTATCTCGAAAGCATACAATTCAGCCAATCTCTTAAGGGAGTAGTAAGTACGTACTGGTATAAAATGTGCCGACTTTGTTAGCCTATCCACAACAACCCAAACAACATCCTTTTTGTTTGGGGTTACCGAAAAACCCGTCACAAAATCCATAGTGATCCAATCCCACTTCCATTTGAAGATCATGATAGGCCGAAGTAGACCCGAAGGTACTTCGTGTTCAGCCTTCACTTGTTGACACACAAGACACTTGGAAAGAAACTCTGAAATATCTCTTTTCATCCCCAACCACTAATACATTTTCTTCAGGTCTTTGTACATTTTTACACTGTCCGGGTGGACGGACAAACAACCACTATGTGCCTCTCGCAGAATCTTCTAAATAAGCTCATTGCCCTTAGGTACACAAACTCTATTTTTGAACATTAAATATCCATCAATACCAAAACGAAACTCGGATTCATATTTCGTATCACACTGAGTCATCTTAGCTTGCAACTCCTTATCATCTTTTTGAGCTTCGTAGATCTCTTGTAAAAATATCGGTCTAGCTCTGAACTCTGCTAGGATAGAATTATTTCTAGACACAGCTAACTGAGTATTCATGGCTCTCAAGTTGGACAATGACTTTCTACTCAAGGCGTCAGCGACTACATTTCACCTTTCCCGTGTGATAGTCAATTATCAGCTCATAGTCTTTTATTAACTCTAACCACCTTTGTTGCCGTAGATTCAATTCCTTCTACATCAATAAATACTTGAGACTTTTGTGGTAAGTGAATCTCGAAATTTCTCTCCATACAAATGGTGCCTCTAAATCTTCAATACGAACACGATGGCGGCCAACTCTAGATTGTGCGTCGGGTAATTTTTCTCATTTGGCTTTAACTATCTTTAGGCATAGGCTATAACCTTGTCTTATTCCATAAGCACGAACCCCAAACCATTCAAGGAGGCATCGCTATATATCACAAATTCCTTACCCGATTCTAGTTGAACTAATACTAAGGCTTCCGTCAACAAAGCCTTTAATTGCTCGAAACTCTGTTGGCACTTTTCTATCCATTCGAACTTGACATCTTTTTGTAGCAGTCTTGCCATCAGGGTAGCTATCATAGAGAATCCGTTTACAAACCGCTTATAGTATCCATCCAAACCCAAAAAGCTTCAGACCTCTGTCACATTCTTCTGTGGTTTCCATTCAACAATAGCCGAGACTTTTCTTGGGTCAACTCTAATCCTATCACCCGACACAATGTGTCCTAGAAATCCAACCTCCTTAACCCAGAATTCGCTCTTACTGAACTTGGCGTATAATTTTTTGTCTCTCAACGTTTGTAATACAGTCTTCAAATGTCTCATATGCTCACTCTCATCACGCGAGTAAATTAGTATGTCGTCGATAAAGACCACTACGAACTTATCCAAATACGGCCAAAAAATGCGATCATCAAATCCATAAACACCGTCGGGGCATTAGTTAAACCAAAGGGCATGACGAGGAACTCATAATGCCCGTATCTTGTCTGAAACGCAGTCTTCGGTACATCTTGCTCTTTCATTCTTAACTGGTAGTATTTTGACCTCAGGTCAATCTTGGAAAATATAGTGGCTCCTTTTAACTGATCAAATAGGTCATCGATCCTTGGCAAAGGATACTTGTTCGTCACTGTTACCTTATTGAGTTGTTTATAGTCGATAAATAACCTTATCGACCCATCTTTCTTTTTTCACAAAGAGCACCAGAGCACCCTACGGGGAAAAGCTCAGTCTCGCAAAGCCCTTGTCAGTTAACTTTTGTAGTTGAGCTTTCAACTCCTTTAACTCTGTAGGAGCTATCCTATATGGAGCAATCGAGATGGGTGTCGTACCGGGGACCAACTCGATTCTAAACTCAACTTCCTTCACTGAAGGTAATCCGAGTAATTCCTCCGGAAACACGTCTGTAAACTCACAAACCACTGATACTGATTCTATCTTCAATTCAAACATTTGAGTATTAAACACAAAAGCGAGATAAGCCTCATATCCTTTTCTCAAATATTTCTCAACAGTCAAAGACGATATTATCAAGGGTAAATTATCCGACTCATCTGGTCCAACCCGAAGAATATTCCCGTCTTCATATTTCAACTCAATAACTTTTCTCTTACAGTCCACTACAACACTATGAGAAGTTAACCAATCCATCCTAAGGATTACATCAAATTCATTAAACGGCAATAACATCAAGTTAGCCAGAAAACAATAATCTCTAATTATCAAAGGAAAATTTCTACATACTTGGTCCACTAGCACATGTATGCCTAAAGGGTTGGATACTTTTACCACAAACTCAGTGGATTCTACTATCATGTTCATACGAGGTACTAATTCCATATAAATATAAGAGTGGGTAGACCCCGGATCAATTAAATCAACAACAGATATATCATGGATAGAAAAGGTACCCGTGATCACGTCTAGAGACTATGCCTCTTCACGGGCACGAATAGCGTAAGTCCTTGCAGGCGCTATGCCCTCAGACCTTACTGTAGCATCTCTTGGTGCACCTCTGCTGGTAGCCCCACTTCCAGGGTTCCTTTGTGGTCTACCCCTCAAAAGAGCACTACTTGCCTTAACTTCTTACTTTTTTTCTCTCTCTCTCTTTCATTTCAGGACAATCTCAGATGAAATGTTCTAATGATCCACACTTAAAACATCTCCTTTCATTCCCCCGCCACTCGCCAAAGTGAAGCCTACCACATTACAAACATTCTGGCCTATTCGGCCAAGCATTACCGACACTCGCGACAGAAGTGGTCTGGGCCCTAGACGTTGTGTTCTGTCGGTTCTTGTTTCTATTCGAAAAATCCACCGAAGCATTCATTCGGGTAGTAGATTCCTTCGATCTCTTAGATGAGGACAGATGTGATTTCTATATCTATCTCATTTTTGAATCTCGCGACTCAATAGCCGCTTTCCTCCTCTCTTTTACCAGCTCTTCTGCCTTGCATGCTTTCTCAACGAGCACTACAAATTCTCTTAGTTCTAGGATGCCAACAGCTACTTGGATATCTTCATTAAGACCATCCTCAAAGCTCTTACACATAGTGGCTTCTGTAGACAGGCACTTTCTCGCATACTTACCCAGCCTCACAAATTCACGCTCATATTCTATCACCGACATTCAGCCTTACTTTAGCTCTAGAAATTCCTCTCAAGTTATTCTCTCTCTCGATACCACAGACACGAGAGTGTTCCACCACTGGTAAATCAAATCTCGTAGGAGTGACACTGCACACTTCACACACTTTTCAAGTGTACATGATAATTCATCAAATACCCTGATGGTATTCTCTAACCAAAACTCTACTTTCTCCGGGTCGTCATCTATGTTAGCCCGAAATTCCTCAGCCCCTTACTTCTGAATCTTATCCACTAGAAGCTTCCCTCTCTTAATTAAGTCTATGCCTTGTAGAGCTACCGGGGCATACTGAGGAATCAGAGGAGGTGGGAGAGGTGGAGTGTTCAGATTCACACGAACGAACTATGTGTACCAAGTATTCATCATTCAGAGGTAGGATTCTCTAGCCCCTCCGTCTTGTCCCATAGTTACATGCTCACTCTCAACTGGCGCGGTCCCTTTAGTGGGAGTTGGCGCGTTACTCTCCACATCATCCACCATAACTCTATCAGGATCCATTTACTATATGAAAATACAATTTATAATCGTCAGAAGTCGTCACACTATCAATATACAGTTATGGCATGTATAGCAAGACTCGAACTCTCGCTAGGTTAGTCCTAAAATCGATTAAATCATAGCTCTGATACCACTAAATGTAACATTTCATACTCGTAACCCAAGCTGGAGCGAAATACGAGGCATTACCTAATTCGATCTCATGCACACAAACGTTCTCCAAGTCACCAAGACTTGGTCCAAATTAGAACTTTTTCAATTTCTACTTTAAACTTCTTATTATGGGCTTACGAGCTCCAAATCGACCATTGAAAACTATTCAGGATCAACACGAGTCCTTAAACCATTTATAGAAAATTTAACTTTGAAACAGGGCACATGCCCGTGTAGAAGGGTAACATGCCCATGTGGCCATTTCAACATGGTTGTGTTGTTGGCCCGTGTGGCTCGCACGACCTAAGCAATATAGGGACACGCTCGTGTCCTCCACCCGTGTGGAATTAATTCTAAATGCACACCTACAAGGGTTTTCACACGGCCTAGCACACGCCCGTGTCCTTGGCCCGTGTCTTTTACAAGGCCATAACACGCCTGTGTCCTAGCCCGTGTGCAAAAAAATTAGACATTCTGTTTCTGATATCAGCATACCCAAAATGTCACATGGCCAAGGCACACACCCGTGTGCTAGGCCGTGTCCATCACACGGCTAAGACACATGGCCGTGTCTCTGCCCGTGTGTTTACTATCATGCATACTGACTTGAAATTTTTACGTACAATGGACACACGGCCAGACCACGCGCCCATAGGACAGACTGTGAGTCACATATGGCCTAGACACACACTCGTGTGTCTATTCGTGTAGACAATATAAGGCTATTTACCAAGCCTATTTGCCACCCTTACGTACACAACCTACATAATAGCAACCACAATCAAGATAAGACTATCTCATGCAACAAATCAGCCACAATAGACAACGTTCCATTTGTGCATTCACTCATCTATGAAAATAACATCTTCATATATAAATCAAAATAAATATTTACCACCATTCAAGGCTTAATACAAAACAAAGAGTTTCCAACCCAGGCCAACACATTTGGCCAGTTCTCAATGACACAAAAACAGTAAAGTCTAAGCCCTATACATGCCATATTCAAAAATATAAACCAAACTATACTGAATGCTTCGATTGATAGTGTGATCAATATCTCTGACT
Organism: Gossypium hirsutum; assembly: GCF_007990345.1. Taxonomy (NCBI): domain Eukaryota; kingdom Viridiplantae; phylum Streptophyta; class Magnoliopsida; order Malvales; family Malvaceae; genus Gossypium; species Gossypium hirsutum. The sequence continues at coordinate 63,858,295 of NC_053435.1, forward strand.
TTCGTTGATCCTTGAGCTAGATAGGCGGCACAATAAGAAAATGAAAAAAAAAAGAGTAAGCATAAAGCTTAGTAAGTTGCACATAAATAAATATACAACATAACTTTACCATTCATCAACAAGTATCATAATACACAAGTGGCATAAGCAAAACTTACTCATCAATATTCAATACACCTCATATTGCATATATCAAGCTCACATTTCATATATGCCATATAGGTACCTGTACTACTCACAACACGGTTATACTTTCCTTGTTAATTTGAAATCATACTTTCACCGTTGAACCATTTGGAACATTATCGGATATTTATTTAGCCTCAAACTTGGGGTCAAGTGCTGATGCCATGTCCCAGACATGGTCTTACACTAGCTCATAATAACCCATATGTTATGGCATGAATATTCGATTTATTTCTTAGGTTCAAACGAGAACTCTACTATCTCTATTACCATCATGCTTTCTCAATTCCACAATCAAACAGTTCATGCTATATTAAATTCAAGTACAACTCAACACATACATTAACATTGTAGTTGCATTATTTACATACAACTTACCTCGGATTACAAAATGTGACGACTAGTAGATTTAATCGATTTGCTTAGCTTTCCCCCGGTCTAGGTTTGGATTCGGTATTTCTTAATCTATAATATAAAAATGTACTTATTTAGTCACTAATTAAAATTAGACAATCGAAAATTCATATTTTTGGTAAAATGACCATTTACCCCTAGACTTTGACAGAATGACCATTTTACCCTTAGTCCTGAAAATTATTTTTTATCGAATTTTTTCACATCCTAAGCCTAGCAGAACCCTTTCTACTCTTATAGCAACTCCAAATTCCCACTATTTCACACACTTATCATCTATTTTACAACTTATGCAAAATAGTCCTTTTAGGTGTTTTCATGCTAACACCTTTCACAAAAGTTGTTTATAAGACACCCAAGACTCATTTTCTTCCATAAAAAAATCAGAAAACATTACAAATCCTTTCATGGAAAAATCTTACACTCTTGATCATTTTGCAAAATAGTACCCTAATTTGAAAGCTTATGCTTCAAGGGTCTAAAAAATGTAAAAATCATCAAGAAAAACTATCAAAATCACTTACTTGTGAGGATTACAAGTTGCAAAAATTTTTAAGATTTTAAACCCCCTTCAATGGTTGATTTTTGGTGGAGAAATAAGATGAAAAATGGATGATATCATCTTTCCTTTATTTACTCCTATTTCAGTCAAAATAAGCCACATAACTTACCAAACTTTGAAAATTTGACCACCTTTGTCTCCTATGGCCGGCCATGTCTCTTTAAAGGGTCTAATTACCCTTTAAAGATACCCAATTTAGGTTCTCTAGCTACTTAGCACTTTTAGCTATCAATTTCGGACTTTTGCATTTTATGCGATTTAGCCATTTTTCTCAATTGAGCTCACGAACGTCAAAATTAACTCACCAAATTTTTTTATATTCTAATATAAACATGCAATGAATCCAAAATAATAATAAAATAATTTATTCGACTCTAGATTTATAGTCCCGAGACCATTATTTTGACTAGGCCCTAAATCGGGCTGTTACATTAACCACACCTTCCAATGATGGTTGTGGAACGCTATTAAGAACGCTATTGAATTCCTCTATTCCTCAAGCAACTTCCGTTGTCATGCTTGTTAGCTTGAACTGTCACTGAACTTTCTAGTGTCAGTGATCGCAATAACACTTCCATGTTAAAAACATTCAAACCCAAAAATTAAACTATAGAAACAAGATTGAATAAAATAACATTTAACCCAAAAATCATGTATACTTCCGTACTAACATGAAATAGAAAGTAATCACCAGCGTTTAGAAAAGAAATATAAAAGAAACAAGTGGAGAGTACTATTCCTAGAAAATCTCGACTTGATCTCTCAACTCCCTCTTGTGTCACACTCAAGGCTCCTCGTTAAGAGCTAATCTGTATCCCTTTCATGTCGGTTCACCCCTAGAAGGCTTAAGTCGCAATAGCCAAAATACTTTAAAAGATAGGTTGAAGAAAATGATACCCTCCCAAAAGCCTCCCACTTCTTTTTTCTTTTTACATGAATATTAATATTTATCCAAATAGGACAGGTGTCATTTCATCAGAATCATGCTGCCTCTGTACGTACAAGTTGGTTGTACCAAATTGGATAGCTCACACATTTTTGTTCTTATCCGAGCAGCTGTCAAGTGCAGCGACAATTCTGGGCGCAATCTGGAAATACTCATGCAGTGACATCAATACCAAAACATAAAAAAATTAAGGATAAATAGGATAAGATCCACTGAGTTATAAAATGCAATTTACTAAACTGAAAATGCTAAAATATGTGCTAAAGATAACTAAATAGGGACAAATTAACCAATAAGTAGGGAGAAAACATATGTTCTGTCTAGTACTATCATACTACATTAAGGATTGTAAACTTCTTAAAAAGAAGGAAGATGCTACAACTTCCAAAGCCAATATGGTGGAGGACATGGACTTAATTCCATAGTTACGAAAGGATCGAGAGTTTCAAGATTGGTATGCTTACTGAACTCAGCACAGACATGACTGATAAGTCCTATAATTGGTGGCTCGACTCTAGAGCTATTGTCCATTTGTGTAATGAGTTACAACAATTCCAGAGTTATGAACTAATGGCAAAGTGTGAAGTGCTTATGGGAAACTATCAATCGGTTAAGGTGCTCGGTCAAGGGACGGTGGAACTCAACTTCACATCTGGGAAGAAATTGACTTTGACCAATGTATTGCATCTTTCCGATGTGAGAAAGAATTTAGTGTCCACGAATCTTCTATGTAACAAGGGGTTCAAGGTTATCTTGGAATCGAATAAGTTAGTCTTGCTTAAGAATGATATATATGTAGCAAAAGGATATTGTAATGAGGGCACGTTCAAATTGAGCATTTATATGAATAAAGTTAGTTCTTCTACTTATATTATTGAATCTTATCCTTTGTGACATGCGCATTTAGCATATTTTAATTTTAAAACTTTAGAATATATGAAAAAGAATGGTTATTTTAGTCTAAGTAATGACGAGTTTGTGGATAAATGTGAAGTTTGTATTCAATCAAAAATTACCAAGAAACAGTTTCCTAATAAGTGTGAAAGGAATTCACAAATGCAAGATTTAATCTATTCAAATGTTTTTGAATTAAATCGAATTCTAATAAGAGGTGGAAAACAATATTTTATCACTTTTATAGACAACTTCTCTAGATTTACTTATGTGTATCTCATGAGAAGTAATGACGAGGCTTTTGATATGTTTAAACACTTTAAAAATGAGGTTGAAAATTTGTTTAGTAAGAAAATCAAAGTGTTTTTTAGTGATAGAGGCGGTGAATATATTTCAAATGAATTTAATATATTTTGTGATGAACAATATGTGGTACATGAGTGTTTCACGCCTTATACTCCACAATAAAATGGTTTGGTCGAAATAAAGAATCGTACTTTAATGGATATGGTTAACTCGATGTTGTTAAATGCTAAACTTCCATATAATCTATGGGGTGAAGCATTATTAACTGTGTGTTATATCCTTAACAGAATACCATCACGAAAGTTCAAAGCATCTCTATATGAGTTATGGAAGAGTCGGATGCCAAACTTAGATTATTTCAAAGTGTGGGGGTGTTTGGCTTACTATAGAATTTTCGACCAATGGAGAACAAAGTTAGGACCAAGAGCCGTCAAAGTTGAATTCGTTGGATATGCCTAACACTCTAAGGCTTATCATGTTCTTGACTTAATGTTAAATACGACAATTGAAACAAGAGATGTTTTATTCATTGAAAATAAAGTTTTCAATGATTCAACGAATTTGGAGAAAGAGTATTAACTAATAATCTCTAGTGATCAAACCAAGAGAAGCCTTTATGACAATAAGGATAAGGAGTCAAAGAAAAGTCAAAGAGAGAAAAGTAAAGGACTTTGGCTCCAATTTCATTTCCTCACAATCTCTAGCTTTCCTTATTGAGGGAAATAGAAAATCCATTGTAACACCCCTTACCCGTATTCGTCAACGGAATAGGGTACGAGGCATTACCGGAGTTTACCGAATTAATTTTCCGTTAATATGAGTTAAGTACTATTCATTTACTAAAACATGTCATGACGTCCTTTAGATGGGTCTCCAAAGCCCAAAACATACTTCGAGACCAAACCAGAATTAAATCGAAACCATAGGGAATTTTTCGTAAAATCCCAAAGTTTTTTTTTGCTCAATATAACCCCGTTATAAATATCTAACCTTCCCTGCAAATTTTAAAACCGAGACCAATCCAACCAACAAATTCATTTCAATCAATTTGATACCAAATTATACTTCTATTATAATTATACTATTTAACATATTCATCATTCTTTACTTTAATGTATAATCATTAAACAAGTCTTAGCATTTATATAATCATCAAACCTTATACATGCCATATAAATCAAAAAAGAAATTTACAAAAGCTACCGGAGATAATCTGGATAGTGTGATCCTCTGTGTTGATCCGATTCTCCGTATACTTCCACGTCAATCTACAAGAGACATTGAATACACTCAAGTAAGCTTATAGAAGCTTAGTAAGTTCATAGGCATAAAACATAATTCTTACCAAATATTTATACACTTATACAATATACACAATTATTAAGTTCACCTGTCAACCACAGTCATTGGTGAGTTCCCTTGTATAAACTTACTACCACTTATCCATATCCACTTACTACCACTTTCACTTTGCCATAGTATAAATATGGTCTTGCGTATTATCACTTATCACTTTTTGAAGTCATAGTCCTTCCACGGTCTTACACTGATCACATTTATCACTTGTCACTGATCAGATAAGTGTAGCTAAAGCTACCACTTATCACTTGTCACTTGTCACTGATCAGATAAGTGTAGCTAAACTACCACTTATTATTTATCACTCGTCACTGATTAGATAAGTGTAGCTAAAGCTACCACTTATCACTTGTCACTTATCATTGATCAAATAAGTGTAGCTGAGGCTACCACTTATCACTTGTCACTGATCAGAAGTACTCAAATCTGACGTTCCACTCAATTTGATCATTTATTCGATTTTCGGGTTGTTATTTTATTCTCTATTCATCAATAAATATATTTCATCATACATTATATAATTCATAAAATTAACATATAATCATTAAACTTCAACCATATGAACTTACCTGGGTCGATTTGCAAAATTTGTGAAAGTTTAGGAACTAATCAGCTACTTTTTCTTTTCCTTGACTTGCTTCGGGTTCTCGATCTATCATTGTAAAATCATTCACTTATTAGTATTGACTTCATCTTCAACCCGCTTATAAGTAATATTATCTATAATTTAAATATTTATTTCTAGTACACTATTCGCTATTTCAAAAATTTTCCTAACTTCACATTTAACTTATATTCACTAAATTATTAATATTTTCTACTCATTTGTCGGATTTAATGATCTCGAATCACTGTTCCGACACTACTGAAAATTTAGGCTATTACATCCATAATTAGAAAGATCCCCATATTGTTTAATGTGGATGGTGATCGACAATCTTATGGTAAAGCCATGACTTATAGGGATGCGACTTTTTGGAAAGAATCAATAATGAAATAGATTCAATATTGTCTAACTATACTTGGATTCTAGTTTATCTTCCTTAAGGATCGAAGCCTATCTGATTTAAATAGGTGTTTAAAAGGAAGAATACTCCAACAGGGGTTCTCCAACCTCTAAGGCTAGGTTGGTGGCTAAAAGATTTAGGCAAAATAAAGGCCTAGATTATTTTGACACCTATGCACCAGTGGCTAGGATGACCTCCATTCTAATTATTATAGTACTTGAATATAACCATAAGTTACATGTACATCAAATATTTGTTAAGACGACTTTTTTAAACAGTGATCTTGAAGAGGAAGTCTACATGGAGCAACCAGACGACTTTGTGCTTCCTAGGAATGAACATAAGTCATTATATGGTTTAAAACAATCCTCTAAACAGTGGCATGAGAAATTTGACTTGGTTATCTTGTCATATGGTTTTTTACATAATAGTGCGAATAAATGTATTTGCACTAAATTCACCGATAGGTACGATGTAATTATTTATCTCTATGTAGACGATTTGTTGATTTTTGGGACAAACATGGAAGGTGTTTGTGAGACCAAAGAGTGTCTAGCCTTAAATTTTAAGATAAAGGATCTCAACGAGGTGGATACAATTCTAGGTATAAATGTGAACAAGCATGAAAGGGGCTTTGCACTAAGCCAATCTCACTACATCGAGAAAGTATTGGAAAAGTTCAAACACTTAAATATCAAGGAATCGAACATTCCATACGACTCGAGCTTTAATTTAAGTAAGAATAATTGCAGAGCTATAGCGCAACTTGAGTACGCCAGTGCAATTGGAAGTCTAATGCATGTAATGCATTGCACTAGACCAGATATCGCATTTTCTATGTGTAAATTGGTGAGATTTACAAATTTTCCTAGTACTGATCATTGGAAATCAATTTGTAGGGTTTCTTAAGAAAACAAAAAATTTGGGATTATTCTATGGTGATTATCTCGCGGTACTAGAAGGTTACTCGGATGCAAGTTGAATTACAAATCTAAGTGACAATAAGTTCACATCGAGATGGATCTTTACGATAAGAGGTGGAGCTATTAGTTAGGCCTCCAAGAAACAAACTTGCATCTCACATTCAACTATGGAAGCTGAATTTATAGCCTTGGCGGCTACTGGCAAGGAAGCAGAATGGCTAAGAGATCTCTTGCTAGATATAAAGTTGTGGCCACAATATAGGTTCGACATTTCCGTATATTGTGATAGTGAATACACCATGTCTTGAGCGTACAATAAGCTGTACAATGGAAAGTCTAGACATATAAGTTTAAGACATGAATATGTGAGACAATTGATTAGGGAAGGTGTGATAACTGTTACCTATGTTAAGTTAATTGATAATTTAGCAGATCTTTTAAAAAAAGGTTTGTCAATGGATTTGATTAAGAGTATCACCACTAATATGTGATTAAAACCATTGATAATGGAAACCCTACCTTGTTCTAGCCAAAAGTTAGTTTCGAGGTTCAAAGGGTAATAACAAGTTATCGAATGACAACGTGCACTAAGAATCAAGATTTAGTGTTTATGTTTTAGGAGGATGAGTTTTACTATTAATGGATGTACATTAATTGTCATGAAATCCACATATATGGACCTGAAGTGGTTCGTTTCAACAAGAGTTTCTTTATGGTTTTCTTTCGTACATGTTCATAAAACGGGATTAGCATATGACCATAATGGTGCTAAAGCAAATAAACTCTTACTCTAATATTTTACGGTTATGTGTGACATTTTTCAGGTATTGACTTTAGGAGTGATGGTTCAAGCGACTAGCCACCATTCACTTTGTTGATACTTTGAAGAGTTTGCACTAAAGGAAGGTTCAATCTGCAGACACCCTTCTTTATGCATAATCGTTGTGTACTTATTTTCTGGAATTAAAAATCTAGAGGGGGATTGTTGGAAATTGTAGATTGCAAATTCATAATTATTCATAAACAGTTAATAGAAAGTGATGATTTATTCAAATGATACATTTCATTTCATGGAACATATTTTTCTAAGAAGTATGTCCAATGGAAATCAAATGTAAAGGGTTGTAACTCTTCAAAGTAGTGTCCATTGAGTGTATATAAAAAGAGGGTTTATGGTGCTCACAAATATATTACAATCAATTCAATTTCAGAAATTAGAGCAATAGTTAGGGAATTCCTCGATTTTGCTAATCAAAAGAAATTCAAAAATTTCGTTGTATCCTGGGAGGACCTTTGTCTTAACCCTCTAGTAACTTTGTGTGGAGGAAAATAGTTCTCTTTAAAAAACGTCACCCGCACCTCGAAACCTACTGTTTAATTCAATATCTTCTCTGAATCTATCTTCTTCACTCAAAATCTCTAACAATATATACAAATTTTAACTTTGAATTACGACAAGCATTTTCTAATCATGATCTTTTATGAAAATGTTTTCTTAATTATTATTAGTAGGAGTTATCACTATTAAAATATTTAATATATAATATAAAATAAACACTTTTTTTGAGTAAATAGAGGTAATGTTAGTATTTTAAAATAAATCCAAGGTCAAAATAGGTGTTTCATGAAAATATATAAATTACTTCAATTTTTATTTAAACTTAATTGTTTTTATAGATTATACTTATTAATTTTAAATTGTATTAATTATCACGCTTCTAATTTTGTATTAACTATGCTTTTTTCATTTCTTACATTACATGTATTTTTTTCTTTTATTTCAAAATACACCTTTAATTTTTTTTAATTTTTTAGTTTTTAAAGAATGAGTATTGAATATTACTATATAGATAATACAAAGAGAAAATTTGGAGGGTTTAAAAACAATTTTTTCTTATTTTCTTCACTTTATCTATTTAAATTTTTTATCTAGTTTTATTTAATTTTTAATTTTTTATAATTTTCTAAAATTTTAAAAAGGATTTCAATTTTTTTCATTTTATTTATAATCAATGTTGAATTGAAAGAAAATATAAAAAATTAAGGACTAAAATTATTATTATACTAATTAAAAAAGTCGGGTAACAAAAAAAAATAATTTCAAAAACATTAATGATCAAATTGTAACTTTTTTTAGTTAAGTAACCGAAACAAAGACTTACTCAAATTTAGTCACTAATTATATAGTTCACTCTAAAAATTATTTACCAAAAAAGCTTATTCTAGACCACAAACTATCAGATTTTGACACCAAAATGGCAATTTGAATTTTTTTGTTTACTTTTTTCAACGCAAGAGATTAACAAAACAACATGCACTCCAATTGAAATAAAAATAAAAAATAGTTTAATCTGTGGGTAAAAAAGCGTTGAAATAAGTAAATATATTATATTAATAAAATTAAATGCATTTCAATTTTTTATTATAGTTTTACTAAATTTTATAATTTGTCAAAAAATTATTTAGTAAAAGAAAATTTTAATTTTAAAGTTTAATTTTTAAAAAATTAAATCTCGAGTTGACTTGTGACATTATTTATATACACTAATTTAGTGAAAGTAAAAATTAAGTGTTAAAAATTTTTATTTTATTTTATTTACATAAGAATTATTATTGGTATAATGATAGAGAATTTATTTACAAATCTATTAAACATGAGTTCAATTCTTAAACATGTTAATTTTAATTATTTTAAGCATGAAAAAAGAAAAAGGTCATCAAAAAATTCTTTTGTGGTTAAGAAGAGTTAAAAGAGACGATAGAAAGAAACCAAAACAGAGAAGCAAAACTCAGCAATTACAAAAACCTAACTCATAAAAATCCTTTTCATAAATAAATAACCATAAAGTGAAAAAAAAAAAAAACAAAGAAGCCTGTTTTGTGGGTATTTATCTGGTCATGAAATTGCAATGAAAACGACAGTTATAGACTCCCAAATTAATAATTAGACAAATGCAAAGGAAACTTGGTACTTGTCCTACAATACAAACATGGTATCAATGATAACAAGCCGGCTGGTACCTTCCTACCGTTTCCTTGTCCTCCACTATTCCAAAGTGGAATCCAGAACTTGAGATGCTTTCAATTCTTTTTATTTTTTATTTTATCGATACGCATTTATCTACTTATATCAATATTTTTATAATTTAATTATTAAATTTATTGATATAATTATCTTTTTAATACAAATAAATCTAGAGACAGAACCATGAGTAGACAAATGAAAAATTTTAGTAAACAATCTCCCTCAAGTATTGAATTTTCATTTTAAATCTTTTAGTCATTCAAAATTTTAAGATTTTATCTCATTATATTTTAACGATTTTTTTGGTTTCATCCTTGTCACTATCATATCAACTTATTGTACGTTATTAATATTTATTGAATAGTTAAAAGTATATTACATAAAAATAAATAATATAAATTTTTTAATTTACATTAAACTTAACATATATGATCTATATAAATCAACCATGAAAATATTAATCATAAAAAAATGTCAAAAATGTACAATATATATATAGTGGAGATTAATGTCTCCAACTTGCAAAAACTTAAATATGTATATTACCATATTAACAAATTATTGAGATTAGTGTCTAAATTTGATTATTAATGTATTTTGTGCCACATTTATTTTATTTTTTGCTTCGAAAGTTCAATATAAATTTTAAATAAATGTAACTTCATTTGTATATTTCTATTCTTTTTTAATCCTTATGTTAAGTTATGTTTTTGGTGTGGTTTTGTTGTTATTTAATATATTGTTGTTAGAGGTGTGCATGGATTGAGCCGGGCCGGATTCGGGCAGAGTTCAACTAAAATTTTAAGCCCGTTTGTTAGGTCTAGGCTCAGCTCGCTCGAAAAATGGGCTTAAAATTTTGTCTAAGTCTAACCCAAATAAAAATGTTAAAATCCAAGCCCGACCCGGCCAGCCCATATTAAGTTTTATATTATTTTTATATATTTTAAAATATATATAATACATAAAAAATATTAAAAATATCAAAATAAATATTTCCTAACAAATTGAAAATAAATTTAAAAAAATATGTATACTTAAATAACACTAAGATAGATGCAACTTAACAAGCAAATGTCTTTAAAATAATAATAAAATTAACAAATTTCTTTAAAATAATAACAAAATTAACAACAAAATAAGTTTTGTATAATATCCAAACTATAACAACAAAATAGTAGTAACATAATAATAAAATAGTAGCAAAATAAGAAGAAAACAATAAGAAAATAATATTAAAAAAACAAAAAAAAAATTTGTCCTTTAGTGAATTCCGACTAGGCCCTGGGCCAAAATGTATTACCTGAGGCTTGACCAATTTTTTAAACGAGTCTTAATTTTTTGTCCAAGCTCATTTTTCGGGCCTATATTTTTGCTCAAACTCTCCAAAATTTTAGACGAGCCTTCGGGTCGGGATGAGTAACTTAACCCATGAACAGATTTAATTATTATCATATAATAAGTTTAAAGTGAATGAAACGCGGTTGATTTTGGGGTTAGAGAAGAAAAAAAAAAGTAATTTCCAATTATAAATAGAATGTTATTGTAAAATCCGGACCAATTGACGTCAACGTGTACGGGAAAATCAATATTCAATGTCATAGTGATGAATGATTGAATGGACACAAATACAGTGTTACTTTTGTGGAGGATATGCACCAAAATATGGTGGCCTTCCCACACCTCTTTCTTTATATTATAATAAATTATTTGGTTTTAAATTAATAAAAAATAGAAGGCCGATGGACTAACATTTTATGGAATATGTATTAATAAATTAGTTGGGGGCTATTATTTTAAATCACAATAAACAAGGAAGAAAAAGTTAAGTTGAGCATAAATGAAAGTTTTGTTATTAAGATTCTGTCTTTTCTTCAAACTTCACCATTGGGTTTCATATGCTTTTGTGGGTAATCTAAATGAGACAAATAAACCACACTCTAATTATATCAACTTTTTTAAGATATTGCTCCTTTGGATTTGTTTATCAACTTGCTTTCTAAATATTCCTTAATATTGAAATTTTTATTAATTAATTTGGGATTTTTTTAAAAATTCTCTTCCATCCACACAATGATAAGGTATCTTTTAAGTTAACATAACTAAGATTCTAGCAACATATGTATTTTTCGATTCAAGATTCTAGGAATAATTAGATTTGATAATTCATGTATACTATTACTCCTTTGCAAATGGGGCTGGACTAATTCTAAAATACTTGGGTTTTAGAATTCGCTTCCATGAGGAGAAAGTTAATTATGGAGTTTGTATTCGAGATGATTTTCAATACTCAAATCAATGAAAAATTAAAGGAAGTTAAAAAAAAATAGAAAGAGGAAATGGGTAGAATGATCAAATAGTAGAATTACCTAGACTTATATCTTATCTAAGGAGTTGGCTTGGAGCCAATAAAATGCATAGAGATTGGCCCATTCTTTTAGTTCTTGGCTACCAGTCTTAGCTGTGGTAGAGTGTAAGTTGAAAAGGATAATGATAGTGTTAGACCTTACTTTATGTACGGCCAGGGGTGAAGTCAAAACAATTTTTTAGAGGGTGAATGAAATTTTAATTTTTTATAGTCTATATCTTTATAATCTTTAGATAATTAAATCAAATTTTTATAATTTTAGGGAGACCAAAGAGCAATTTTACCTTTACTATTTAAAAATTTTTTAAAAAAATTAAGGGCCTAAATAGTAAATTTCCATTTTAAGGGGAGGGGGGGCAGGGCCCCTGCCAGCCCCTTCTAAATTCGCCTCTATGTATGACCTGTATATTTATATGTTGAAACCTATGAGCTTGAAGCTGTTGTCAGTTGTTATTAGTTGGTGTGTTAGGTCTTTCAGTGTAATGTTTCGATTTTTATTATTATTGAGAATTGAAATTTTAATTTTTGAGTCAAAATTATGAATTGAGTTATTTTCATAAGTTAAATTGAGAGATTTATAGGAATGGCTTTTGGTTAAGTTGTGGGTTATTAATAAGTGATTGATTGGGGGTAATTATTATGTTTTAATTAATGAGTAGTGATCTAAGGATTAAATTGTAAGATTTATAAAATTTTCAAGGTTAAGGTGTGAATATGTAAAACATAGATTTTGTACATTAGGAAGTTTTAAGTTGTGACTTTACCAAGGGTCATTAGCAAATGCACCATTGGCTGGTTTTGAAAGGGGCGACAATTATGAGATTTATTTTCATATGATCAAAATTTCTCTCCAAATCTTTCAACAATTTTTCAAGGTTTTGATTTCTAATAATCAATTTCGAAAGGTAAACTTAAGTAGTGTTTAGAAAGCCAACTAAACAAATCATCACAATAACATGGTTGACCATTCCCCAACAAGAGTCAATTGGATTGATTTGACCCTTCCCATGACAAGTTAACGGTAATGTAAACCTTCACCAGATTTTCTTTTACCTACCTTGGATTTGGTAAGAAAATTAGGGGGACCAAGAGTATATTTATAGGAAGGGGACATTTCAAATAGTTTTCTATCTACTTAATGTTCAGGTTATTCTTTCTAAACTCAACATTATCTTTTTCTTCTTCTTCTTTGTTAAGATCAAATTAAGATCTTGTTTAATGAGTAAATGATTCAGCCTTCTTGTAAGTCTTACAGCTTTGCACATTACAATTATAGAAGAAAGGGTGTTACAGGAAGGCCTTGCTTGGGGGTCGCATGTAATTGAAACGTTAGTAAATTGTCTGTAATAGGGATTCTAATGGAAATATTTTAATATTTTAAGCAGTTGCTATTGCTGGTTTGGGTTGAACATTTGAAATAGAAGCTCCAAGCCGAGGTTAAGGTCGTTCTCTAGTGAGCCTCTAAACTCAACTTCTGTACACTATATTATAATGATTCCTTGTATGGTCGATGCGTAGATTTTCTTGAAAAGTTGTTGTGTGTATGTATAGTTATATATTCTCTGTGAAGCATTCATATATACGCTCTAAAGTGTATGATGAGTTGCATGAATATAACAATGTGTGGTAAGCATGCATGGGAAGTTATATGTTAAGAAGCATGACTTTATTAAGATTATGAGTGAAATCTGTGTAGATGCATCTATTATATCATTTGAGGGATGTATGAAAATCTGTGTTGGCTTTAAGGGGGTTCAAGCGGAGTGTTAGGAAAGTATGTGATACAATAACAGACCCCGTAGTGGTACTTGGATGACGTCCGTTGGGATAGTAAACACAAAGGCCATTATAGTGAGTATGTTTTCCATCGACACAGTAAACATGAGGGCCAGTGAAGCAATTATGTGGAAAGATCATAGCCATGACATATTCTGGAAATGGCAGATGAGTCGCATTTTTCTACTAGGGTTTTTGCGTGTCCCAGGGGCGATGATGGGCAAACCTTAAGTTATGCTGAGTTTAGGCAAATCCGTCGAACTAACATTTGGTGTGGTGCCTTGATGGAAAACCAAACAAAGCCTTTGTAGCGAATATTCGTAAAGCCTTTGTGGCAAACTCTCTATAAAGCCTTTGTGGCGAACTCTTTGTAAAACCTTCTTGGCGTATTATTCATAAAGCCTCAGTGGCAGAGTAATCTAGGGAATACTTGTGGCATTTTTGGAAGGTTTTTACTGTTAATTCTGTAACTCTAAATGATGAGTTGATATTCTACCATTATGGCAAGACCTAGGCATGTCTATAAGGCATTATCTGAAAGAGTTCTCAAGAGTGTACCCGTTTAATGGTTCCACCAAAATGATCCGCCATGTCAGGGAACTTTGTGTATATGGAATATTGGTGGTGCAAGTGTCTACCAAACTCGAAATTTCTTAAGTTTTGTATTGAAGTCATTTAGGATTCTATTGCTTGAATTAAAATGTTATATTCTTCTAAGTAAGTTTGGTTGTCTGGACTGATTTGAAAATACAATATAACTAGTGTTCTGATAATTGCTAGATCTAGTAAAAGAATCTGTCAAGAGTAACATCCGCTGGGTATCTTTTTGAGAAGTGCAGTCAACTACTATATGCAAAGAAATTGTGTAATACGATTTGGAATATAGGGTGAAGTCTGTGATCCGCCAATTGGGTAAAATTGTAAAAGATGGTTAAGTGTAGAGATTGGTGTATGGTAATTCGCCAACAAGGAATCAAAAATGTATCTGCGAAGGTCTGAAAGGAAGTCCAGAGTCTTAAAGTCAAGGATTCCAACAATAACATTAAAAGGTAATATTGGTTGAGTAGGTTCTATTGAATTTATGGGTGTTTATTTGCAAAGTATGTTATTGGGATTGAACCTGTAACACCCCTAACCCATACCCGTCGCCGGAGGGTTAAAGAGTATTACCATATACAACAGAGTCATATCAAGATAATTAGGTATAGTGATTCATTCTTAAGTTCAATTCACATCAAACATTGAAAACATTAATCAAATCTCAACCACACATTCACATTAACCATTTGGAACACATATAGTAACTTATCAAGCCATTTTCGCATGGCTATACATATATACATCATCAAAAAGATAATTATTTAACAACAAAAAGTCAAGCCTATACATGCCATTATCGAAATTTAACTACTAGAGAACCAAAAGGCTTAGATAGTGTGGTCGACTTCGACTTTGAGATCCCCGAGACCGTAGCTGACGAACAAGATCTATAAAACAGAGAATTAAGGCAACAAAGTAAGCATTACTATGCTTAGTAAGTTTTAAGCATTTCAAACAATCAAAACGTATCATATAAAACGAACATTAAATATCACAAAACTCGTATTCTAATTACAATCACTCAGCCAAATATACACAAGTATACCACAAATAAAGCCTATTGGCCGAATATAAATACACAAAGAATTTTTCAGCACATGCTTCACTTTACTTTATGGCTCATACAAGTAATTTAATTCACATATTTTCATATAATGACAGATACCGACTGAATAGGTCATTTCTCTTATTCATAGATATATTAATCATCCACACAATTTTATCGTTATTTGATACTAATGACTCACCTTGCAATCAATTCACATATAAGTACATAATATGTACCTGGTCATTACCATGTATCATACATAATCAATAATAATTTGCTTTGAACATTTGAATTTGTAATCTCATTCGAATCACCGGCGTTAAGCCTGTTAGGTTTCAAAACCCGAATCCAGTCACTAGCTCAAAGCCTGCGAAACTTTAAGCCCGGATATAGTACCAGCACTAAGCCTGTGGGATTTAACCCGGATATATATTACCAGCACGAAGCCTGCGGGATTTAACCCGAATATATATTACCAGCACGAAGCCTGCGGGATTTAACCCGGATATATGATATATCAAGTGCTAAGGGTATTTACCCACATGATAACTCGGCTCACATAACATATCACATTTGTACTTCAATTTCTTCATTTGAGTATAAGCATACAAAGAAAACACACTTTCAATATAACTTTTGGTTCAACACTTTTACGCAAGAACACATAACCATTTCACTATCTCAGCTTAACTCCTAATATCCATTCGGTTACATGCCATATACTCAAGTTATTTATTAAACAACCTTATTCAAGTAGAGACAATAGGTTGCAATTCATTTATCATACTTATCTCTTTACATCAATTATCTAATAACTGTAATTACTCAAAACTTACCTTGGATATTTTTGAACAGTGGCGGATAGGCTATTCGATTGCTTTCTCCTTTCCCTTATCTGATCTAGTTCCTCTTTGCTCTTGAGCTTGATTTAAACAATTGAATTTATTTAATTTCTTATCAAATAGGCAATTTAATATAATACATGTATATTATAAGGTTAAGGTACATATGACTTAATAATTAACTATCAAACACCATATGCATATATATATTCCCTAGTCATGCACAATCAAACACCTTACTAGGCATTAACAACTTTATAATTATATGCATATCTACTTAAGACCAATTATGTATTTAATAAATTCTACAAGTATGGTTATTTATAGTGACTAAATACCATTTAATCTCAAGTTATACTTATAAGTACATCCACATAAATACATTCTCACTTAAACATCATCTTGGCCGAATAATCAAATACACTCATTGTCTATTTTTCAATCAACTTACCAGCCACTTTGTTTTACCCAAGCCGATTGCACGCATATATACATATATATACGTAATTGCATTTTTATTTACTTAGCCGAATACTCACCTGACTATTTGAGTATATTAATATTCAACTTCTCAAAAACCACAATTTTATTATAATCATGCTTGCATATACTTTTACACATAAGCTAAGAAATCACTACGTAGTATTGCATATATATATACATACATGAATAGCCAATAAGACCAATTTTACCGAAACATATATTGCATTTAATTATGAGTTATTTTCTCATACTACAGTTATATAACTACAAGCCGAATATACATATACTTACATCACTTAAACATCCAACACCCAATTTCTTTAACAAAGCACATTTTCGGAAATGACAAGGCAATATAACAACCTTTAATCCAATTTATAATTTATGCATAACACATTCCAAGCATTTACTCTATTCCATCATTTAAAATACAAACATTACTCAAAAATATCCCTAGTTCAAATTCGGCAATTACACCAATACACAAGATGATTTATTTTTATTTTTTTGTTCATTCATCTAAACTACTTACAAGCACCTTAAACTATCTCAAACATCATTCATTTGTAATTATTCATTAAACTTGAAGTCAACCATGTATCCCTTTCATTTTCTAGCATGGCCGAGAACTCAAATCCTCCCCAAAACCAAAATTTTAACTTGGGTTAAATAAATAACTTGGTAACTAACTTAAAATTAACTACAATTTTAAGAATTAATATGAATTCTTACCTTGATTCAAGCCTAAGGTGACCGAATGGAGTTTTCTCCCCTTTCCTCTCTTTCGTTTCGGCCAAGAACAAAGGTAAAGCTTTGTTTTCATCGCCCATTTTTCCTTTATTTTTATTCATTAATAATATAAAATATAAAGCCATTTTAAGTGATAATTAATATATATTTTTATATAAAGCATCATCATGGCCAGCCACTAATAACAAAAAGGGATATTTGACATGCAAGTCCCTACTTTTATAACATGCATTAATAGACAATTACACATTAAACTATTACATTTCAAAAATGACTCATATAAGTCCTATTTAACAAATTTCACATACAAATGACAAAAATCAAAGCATAAAACTTTCACACATGCATTTACACATGAATAAGTATATAATATAACGGTTAATTATTTTTGTGACTCAGTTTTGTGGTCCCGAAACCACTTTCCGACTAGGGTCAAATTAGGGCTATCACAACTCTCCCCCACATAAAGAATTTTCGTCCCCAAAAATCTTACCAATAAATAAGTTAGGATATCGATCCTTCATAGAGTCTTTCAGTTCCCAAGTAGCCTCTTCAACCCCATGCTTAAGCCACAATACCTTCACTAATGAGATTTTCTTATTTCGTAATTCTTTTACCTCACGAGCCAAAATACGAACCGGTTCTTCTTCGTAACTCAAATCAGATTGAATCTTGACCTCTGATGGATTAATTATGTGCGATGGATCGGATCTATAATGTCGAAGCATCGAAATATGAAAAACGTTGTGAATCTTTTCAAGCTCGGGGGTTAAAATCAATCTGTATGTGATCGGCCCAACTCGTTCGGATATTTCATACGGTCCAATGAACCTCGGACTCTATTTGCCTTTACGGCCAAATCTGAGCACCTTTTTCCAAGGTGAAACTTTAAGAAACACTTTGTCTCCGACCTGATATTCAATGTCTTTTCGCTTTAAATCTGCATACGACTTCTGACGATCTGAAGCTGCTTTTAGACTTTCACGGATTACTTTTACTTTCTGCTCAGCATCTTTAATCAAATCAGCCCCGAGGATTTTATTTTCACTAAGTTCGATCCAAAACAACGGTGTACGGCATTTACGACCGTACAAAGCCTTGTAAGGTGCCATCTTAATAATTGATTGAAAACTATTGTTGTAAGCGAATTCAATCAAAGGCAAATATCGTTCCCATGAACCACTAATCAAGGATGTAACATCTTAACATATCCTCGAGTATCTAAATGATCCGCTCGGATTGACCATCAGTCTAGGGATGAAAAGCGGTGCTAAAATGCAACTTGGTACCCATGAACCCCGAAGATTTTATTTTCACTAAGTTCGGTCCAAAACAACGGTGTACGGTATTTACGACCGTACGAAGCCTCGTAAGGTGCCATCTTAATTCTTGATTGAAAACTATTGTTGTAAGCGAATTCAATCAAAGGAAAATACCGTTCCCATGAACCACTAAACTCAAGGATGCAACATCTCAACATATCCTCGAGTATCTGAATGATCCACTCGGATTGACCATCAGTCTGGGGATGAAAAGCGGTGCTAAAATGCAACTTAGTACCCAAAGCTTCTTGCAATTTCTTCCAAAATTGCGATGTGAATCTCGGATCTCTATCCGACACAATAGAAATAGGTATCCCATGTAACCTCACAATCTGAGAAACATACAACTCAGCTAGCTTGTCAAGTGAATAATCCATACGTACGGGAATAAAATGAGCCGACTTTGTCAATCTATCAACAACAACCCAAATCGCATATTTCTTGCTTGACGATAATGGCAACCCGGATACAAAATCTATCGTGACTCGATCCCATTTCCATTCGGGTATCATGATCGACTGAAGTAATCCTGAAGGCACTTGATGTTCCACTTTCACTTGTTGACATACCAAACAATTTGAAACAAAGTCAGAAATGTCTCGTTTCGTACCAGGCCATCAAAACTGACGTTTCAGATCGTTGTACATTTTCGTGCTACCAGGATGGACCAACATTCAGCTATTATGAGCTTCGTTCAAAATTATCGAAATAAGTTCTGAATTTCTTGGAACATACAATTGATTTTTGAACCTCAAACAATCGTTGTCGTCAATTTGAAACTCTGAATCCACATTCGAAACACATTTAGCTCGTTTAGCAACCAATTTATCATCGACTTTCTAAGTTTCACAAATTTGATGAATCAATAACGGTTTGGCTTTTAATTCTGCTACCAACACATTATCGGATGAAACAAACAAGTGAACATTCATCGCTCGCAAAGTAAACAGTGACTTATGACTTAAAGCATCGGCAACTACATTAGCCTTTCCCGGATGATAGTCAATAACAAGCTCATAATCTTTCAACAATTCAAACCAACGTCTTTGTCGCAGATTCAAATCTCTTTGAGTCATCAAATATTTCAGGCTTTTATGATCTGAAAATACATGACATCTTTCTCCAAACAAGTAATGTCGCCATATTTTCAAAGCAAATACGATGGCAACTAATTCGAGATCATGAGTCGGATAGTTTTTCTCATGTGGCTTCAATTGCCTCGACGCGTAAGCCACAACTCGCCCTCTTGCATCAATACACAACCCAATCCATGTAATGATGCATCACTGTAAATGACAAACTCTTTATCGGATTCGGGCTGCACTAACACTGGGGCTTCCGTCAAAAGCGTTTTTAGTTGATCGAAACTTTTCTAGCACTTTTCTGACCATTCGAACTTAATATCTTTCTAAAGTAGCTTTGTCATTGGTGTGGCTATCATCGAAAAACCATTTACAAACTGTTTGTAGTAACCGGCAAGTCCCAAAAAGCTCCGAACTTCAGTAATATTTCTCGGGGGCTTCCAATCAAGTATGGCTGAAATTTTGCTCGGATCAACTCGAATACCCGATGCGGATACTACATATCCCAAAAAGCTAACTTCTCTCAACCAGAACTCACATTTACTGAACTTAGCATATAACTGCTTATCCCATAAAATCTGCAACACTAATCTCAGGTACTCGGCGTGTTCAATTTCATCGCGTGAATAAATCAAGATGTCATCTATAAACACAACTACAAACTGGTCCAAATACTGTCTGAAAATTCGGTTCATCAAATCCATAAATACTACAGGGGCATTAGTGAGCCCAAACGGCATCACTAAGAACTCGTAGTGATCGTATCTCATTCTGAAAGCAGTTTTAGGTATATCTGAGTCTCGAACTCGCAACTGATAATAACTCGATCTCAAATCTATCTTTGAAAACACTGATGCTCCCTTCGCTGATCAAACAAATCATCAATACGCGGTAACGGATATTTGTTCTTTATTGTCACTTTATTTAATTGATGATAGTCGATACACATTCTCATGGTTCCGTCTTTCTTTTTTACAAACAATACTGGTGCACCCCAAGGTGAGAAACTCGGTCGAGCGAAACCTCTATCCGTCAACTCTTGCAACTGAGTTTTCAATTCCTTCAATTCTATTGGTGCCATACGATATGGAGCTATTGAAATTGGTGTAGTCTCAGGTACAAGTTCAATACCAAACTCTACCTCCCGAACATGTGGTAATCCCGGTAATTCCTCGGGAAAAACATCTGGATACTCACAAACCACTGGTACTGATTCAAGCTTCTTTTCTGATTCTTTACTATCAAGTACGTACACAAGATATGCTTCATACCCCTTTTTTACAAATTTCTGAGCCAACATCGAGGATATTACTACTGGTAACCCGTTCATATCAGTAGACTCAACTCGGATTATCTCATCATTTGCACATCTTAAATCAATAGTCTTTCTTTTGCAATTCACAACTGCATCATGCACGGTCAACCAATCCATACCGAGAATAACATCAAATTCATTAAACAGTAAAAGCATCAAATCGGCCGGAAAATAGGAACCTCGGATTATCAAGGGACATTTCCTACACACTTTATCGACTAGCACATATCGACCCAAGAGATTTGACACTCGGATCACGAACTCAGTAGACTCAATAGGTAGAGTCTTACTGGATGCTAAAGTCTCACATACATATGAATGAGTAGAACCAGGGTCAATCAAAGCAATCACATCAGTATCAAAGAGAGTGAATGTACTGGTAATAACATGAGGCGAAGAAGCATCCTCGTGTACGCGTATAGCATAAGCTCTAGCAGGAGCACGAGCCTCAGATCTGGTTGTAGCATCTGTAGACCTTCTCTGACTGCCGTTAGCATTCCCCGTATTCTTAGGTGGTCTACCTCGTGCTATAGTAGTATTCAGTTTCCCACTCTGATTCATATTTTGCTTGGATAATCTCGGGCAGTTTTCAATAAAATGGTCGACTGATCCGCATTTACAGCAGGAGCGGTCATGAAATCTACAACTCCCTGGATGCCATTTTCCACAATACTTGCACTCGGTCCTATCTCGTCGATCATTTCCAACACTGGCAACTGAAGTGGCTCGTGTACTTACAGAGGGTCGATCGTGGTCTCATCTGGAAAAACCCGAAGTGTTCTTTGATCGGCTTGAATCATCTCGAAATTTCTTCGATGATTGCTGAAAAGGCTTTCTTGAAGATCTTTTACGAAATTCTTCAGCTTCGACATCAACTTTTCTTTTCTCTTTACTAAGTTCTTCGGCTTTGCAAGCTCGCTCGACAAGTACTACAAACTCTCGTATTTCAAGAATGCCAACAAACATTTTTATATCTTCATTCAACCTGTCTTCAAAATGTTTACACATAATAACCTCAGACGATACACATTTCCGAGCATATCTACTAAGTCTGACAAACTTCTGTTCATAATCAGTAACCGACATAGAGCCCTGTTTAAGCTCAAGAAATTCTTTTTGTTTCTGATCGATGAACCTTTGACTGATATACTTTTTTCGGAACTCAGTTTGGAAGAACTCCCATGTCACCCGCGCTCTGGGTACAACAAAAACCAATGTATTCCACCGATAATAGGCAGAATCACGTAGCAAAGATATAACACATTTCAGGCATTCATCGGGTGTGTAAGATAGTTCATCAAGTACCCGAATAGTGTTGTCCAACCAAAATTCAGCTTGCTCGGCATCATCACTATCTGTAACTTTAAATTCAGTAGCCCCGTGCTTTCGAATTCTGTCAACCGGAGGTTTATTCAACCTCATCTGATCAATTACCAGAGGCATCGTGGGTGCAGGGGGCGTATTATTCGGATATGAGAGTTGTGGAGCAGCCGTATTAGTTCGAATGTATTGGTTGAACCAATCATTCATCACACTATAAAAGCCTGTCTAGCCTCATCGTTTTGATTGCTCGCGATAGGTTGAGAGTCCATCGGCGCTGTCTCATTCGCGGGAGCAGGCGCTACACTTTCAACATCATCAGCTACCGCTCGATTGGGATCAGGATCCATTACTATACGAAAACACATTTTTAACTGTCAAAAATCGTCACACTATCGTTTAACAATATATGGCATGTAAAGCTAGACTCATACACGCTATGTTAGTCCTAGAATCGACTAAACCGTAGCTCTGATACCAATAAAATGTAACACCCCTAACCCATACCCGTCGCCGGAGGGTTAAAGAGTATTACCATATACAAAAGAGTCATATCAAGATAATTAGGTATAGTGATTCATTCTTAAGTTCAATTCACATCAAACATTGAAAACATTAATCAAATCTCAACCACACATTCACATTAACCATTTGGAACACATATAGTAACTTATCAAGCCATTTTCGCATGGCTATACATATATACATCATCAAAAAGATAATTATTTAACAACAAAAAGTCAAGCCTATACATGCCATTATCGAAATTTAACTACTAGAGAACCAAAAGGCTTAGATAGTGTGGTCGACTTCGACTTTGAGATCCCCGAGACCGTAGCTGACGAACAAGATCTATAAAATAGAGAATTAAGGCAACAAAGTAAGCATTACTATGCTTAGTAAGTTTTAAGCATTTCAAACAATCAAAATGTATCATATAAAACGAACATTAAATATCACAAAACTCGTATTCTAATTACAATCACTCAGCCGAATATACACAAGTATACCACATATAAAGCCTATTAGCCGAATATAAATACACAAAGAATTTTTCAGCACATGCTTCACTTTACTTTATGGCTCATACAACTAATTTAATTCACATATTTTCATATAATGACAGACATCGACTGAATAGGTCATTTCTCTTATTCATAGATATATTAATCATCTACACAATTTTATCGTTATTTGATACTAATGACTCACCTTGCAATCAATTCACATATAAGTACATAATATATACCTGGTCATTACCATGTATCATACATAATCAATAATAATTTGCTTTGAACATTTGAATTTGTAATCTCATTCGAATCACCGGCGTTAAGCCTGCTAGGTTTCAAAACCCGAATCCAGCCACTAGCTCAAAGCCTTCGAAACTTTAAGCCCGGATATAGTACCAGCACTAAGCCTGCGGGATTTAACCCGGATATATATTACCAGCACAAAGCCTGCGGGATTTAACCCGGATATATAATATATCAAGTGCTAAGCGTATTTACCCACAGGATAACTCGGCTCACATAACATATCACATTTGTACTTCAATTTCTTCATTTGAGTATAAGCACACAAAGAAAACACACTTTCAATATAACTTTCGGTTCAACACTTTTACGCAAGAACACATAACCATTTCACTATCTCAGCTTAACTCCTAATATCCATTCGGTTACATGCCATATACTCAAGTTATTTATTAAACAACCTTATTCAAGTAGAGACAATAGGTTGCAATTCATTTATCATACTTATCTCTTTACATCAATTATCTAATAACTGTAATTACTCAAAACTTACCTTGGATATTTTTGAACAGTGGCGGATAGGCTATTCGATTGCTTTCTCCTTTCCCTTATCTGATCTAGTTCCTCTTTGCTCTTGAGCTTGATTTAAACAATTGAATTTATTTAATTTCTTATCAAATAGGCAATTTAATATAATACATGTATATTATAAGGTTAAGGTACATATGACTTAATAATTAACTATCAAACACCATATGCATATATATATTCCCTAGTCATGCACAATCAAACACCTTACTAGGCATTAACAACTTTATAATTATATGCATATCTACTTAAGACCAATTATGTATTTAATAAATTCTACAAGTATGGTTATTTATAGTGACTAAATACCATTTAATCTCAAGTTATACTTATAAGTACATCCACATAAATACATTCTCACTTAAACATCATCTTGGCCGAATAATCAAATACACTCATTGTCTATTTTTCAATCAACTTACCAGCCACTTTGTTTTACCCAAGCCGATTGCACGCATATATACATATATATACGTAATTGCATTTTTATTTACTTGGCCGAATACTCACCTGACTATTTGAGTATATTAATATTCAACTTCTCAAAAACCACAATTTTATTATAATCATGCTTGCATATACTTTTACACATAAGCTAAGAAATCACTACGTAGTATTGCATATATATATACATACATGAATAGCCAACAAGACCAATTTTACCGAAACATACATTGCATTTAATTATGAGTTATTTTCTCATACTACAGT
Source organism: Gossypium hirsutum (assembly GCF_007990345.1). Taxonomy (NCBI): domain Eukaryota; kingdom Viridiplantae; phylum Streptophyta; class Magnoliopsida; order Malvales; family Malvaceae; genus Gossypium; species Gossypium hirsutum. The sequence goes on from NC_053435.1 coordinate 63,883,375, forward strand.
TATATAACTACAAGCCGAATATACATATACTTACATCACTTAAACATCCAACACCCAATTTCTTTAACAAAGCACATTTTCAGAAATGATAAGGCAATATAACAACCTTTAATCCAACTTATAATTTATGCATAACACATTTCAAGCATTTACTCTATTCCATCATTTAAAATACAAACATTACTCAAAAATATCCCTAGTTCAAATTCGGAAATTACACCAATACACAAGATGATTTATTTTTAATTTTTTGTTCATTCATCTAAACTACTTACAAGCACCTTAAACTATCTCAAACATCATTCATTTGTAATTATTCATTAAACTTGGAGACAACCATGTATCCCTTTCATTTTCTACCATGGCCGAGAACTCAAATCCTCCCCAAAACCAAAATTTTAACATGGGTTAAATAAATAACTTGGTAACTAACTTAAAATTAACTACAATTTTAAGAATTAATATGAATTCTTACCTTGATTCAAGCCTAAGGTGACCGAATGGAGTTTTCTCCCCTTTCCTCTCTTTCGTTTCGGCCAAGAACAAAGATAAAGCTTTGTTTTCATCACCCATTTTTCCTTTATTTTTATTCATTAATAATGTAAAATATAAAGCCATTTTTAAGTGATAATTAATATATATATATTTTTATATAAAGCATCATCATGGCCGGCCACTAATAACAAAAAGGGATATTTGACATGCAAGTCCCTACTTTTATAATATGCATTAATAGACCATTACACATTAAACTATCACATTTCAAAAATGTCTCATATAAGTCCTATTTAATAAATTTCACATACAAATGACAAAAATCAAAGCATAAAACTTTCACACATGCATTTACACATGAATAAGTATATAATATAACGGTTAATTATTTTTGTGACTCGGTTTTGTGGTCCCGAAACCACTTTCTGACTAGGGTCAAATTAGGGCTGTCACAGAACCAGTTCACTAGAGGGGATCAAGCCAGGAATGCATCAAAGTAGATGATTGTAGAGTGATATTATGCATACAAAAAAGCACTTTTGAGAATATGTTTCAAATGGCGAATAGTATTATACACCACGATCGAGTTTATTTTAATAAAGTTTTAAGTAATATTGTCTTATACTATATTGAAAATTAGTTGTAATCAAACAAACGTTTACGTTTAGAATGTTTGATTTATAATAAAAATAAATAAGTAACAAGAACATTCAATAAATTCTTTGCCCGTTTTAAAATTTTTTTCAAGTGTTTAGATCTAGTGGCATCCTATATTCTGATTCAGTAAATAGAGTCGAGTATATGGTGTTACACCGAAGAGGAGCAGAAAGCCACACGAATTTGGGATGAAAAGGTCTCGAACGTCGGGATGACGTAACATCTTTGGCAACCACACAAGGTTGCGACATTGTGATGAGTAGGTTGGTGACGTCACGACGAGACGATGATTTTTGCACAAATACAACTACGATTTTTACTTTCAAAATGACTTCTTCTCCCAGTCAAACTCTATTTCCTACAGGGTTATTTAAGTCATATTGGACCCACATTTCAAGTCTATTAAAGGGCATTTGGAATTCTGTTTAGATTAATCAGATTTAGAAAATCAGATTTACATTATATATCTCTTGAGTGAGATATGTTAAGTGATTTTAGGGAAAGTTTTTGAGAGAGCTTTTGTATTTGGGATAATTGGGTTTCTTTTAGGATTTCCTATTTGTATTCGGGTTGGATACTCTCCATTGCTGTACTCTTTGTTTGATGTTTAGTGAAAAGCTGAAGTCTCCTTTGCTCATGGTTTTTCCCTCAATGAGGGTTTTCCACGTAAAATATTTGTGTTTGTTCTTCTCTACTTTTACTATCTCATTGTTTATATGGGTTGATCCCCAACAAACTGGTATCAAAGCTACAGTTCAGCTTTTGCAAATTAACTTGTTCGGTGACACAACAATGCTTTTGGATATCATACAATTAATTTAATTTGATAGATTTAAAAATTAGACATAACAAGCACCCACATATGTAGAAGGTCCAGTTGAAATAATATTAAATATGTTTCACATGTTCTAACAGAAAAAAATGCTTTACCGAAATTTAATAAATAGGGTATTTAGTAAATTCTGGTTAAGCATAATTTTAGGGGTTAAAATAAACTTATTTCATATTAAGAAGAGATAACATTTTATTTTAATTTCCTAAGAATCCTCTACATTGTTTTAGCTATTCAAAATTGGTTTTAAATAAAATAGAATTAATCCATCCTTTCTTACTATTTTTTCCCAAAATATTTTGTTTAGCACACTAAAAGATTTTGAGAGAACCCTCTGAAAAGTTTAATTGAGATTTCCCTTTGTGTTTGTTAGGTGAGTAGAGTGAAAATTTACAATTGTGGTTGGACCTTTGCATCAAGAGCTTTTTGTCTACGTTGTAGCGACGTAAAAATTTCTTCCTTGGGTCACTAATTGAGGCGATTTATTGGAAATTTAAAAATCGACTTTCGATTTTATTAAAAAAGGGAGTCGCCACCGATCCTTTTTCCTAGGTGTGATCGGACACCTAATAAATCCTCTTTTTCAAAAGAAAATTTATTTTTAAACAAAAAGAAGGCTGAGTTTAGGTCTACGTTTAAAGCCAGAGAAAAAAATAGGGTTCGGGAGTCGGTTACGCACGAGGAAGGTATTAGCACCCTCGCGACGCCCAAAATTGGTATCTCGTTAAACATGTGTTGTCTTAATTTTCAAAAATGCGAGTTCAATGTGACATTTAATCATGATCCGATCAAAACACGAGAATTTTTATAATTTCGATTTCTTTTGAAAAGGACGTTCCGTTTTTAACACAAGCCGATTGATATTCACCCAACATAGCGATGAAATCTACGACTTAATGTTAAATCGGCGCGTTGCCTTACTTATTGAAATAAAAAAATGAATAAAAATAAAAAGGAAAAAACTAATATCGATGTTGAAATAAGATGTGATCTGATAGGGGGACCGAAACAGTAATTATTCCTTCCCATCAAAACGCAGTACATCAGCGGGGACTAAATTGAAAATTGCGACAAACTTCGGGACCAAATTAAAAATAAAAAATGACTTAATTGCAAAGTAAATAAAAAAGCGAAAGGGCTAAAAGCGCAATTAGCCCTTCCGTTAAAAAACACGTGGATCCTAAGAGGGTCGGATCGGGTTGATCCAGTCCAAGTCAAAACGACGTTGTTTTGGGGTATAATGGCCAACCCCAAGATGACGTCGTTTTGGAGGGCTATAAAAGGCCCATTTTCTTCAAAAAAAAAATCAATTTTGCACTTGAAAGGAAAGAAAAAAAAGAGTGAGGGAGAGGGTGGGTGATTTCCGACCACAAGGCCGGTCACCGTCCGGTCACTGGACCACCATCGGCCGCCGTTGGCACCACCGTACACGGCAGCCGGACCTCAAAAAAACCCTTTTTCGGTAATTCTAAAATGGGTAAGCTTCTTTCTTTTATTTTTACTTTCGTATAAAAACAAAATAAAATTAAAAGGAAAACAATAAACAAACAAAGAACTTAAAACGAGAATAGACAAAGGAACCTCTTTTGCTTTGATCTTCGATTAATCTCCAAAAAAAAGAACCAGCCTCTCCAAAAAACTAGCCTTTACAATAATTCTTCTCCTTGATTACTCTCCAAAAAACCTCTCCAAAAATCCTTTACAATAACTTTCTCTCCAAAAACGTTTTTTCTCCTTCTTTAAATACAAAATATGAGAAGGCTTATATAGCCATTTACAAAATATTTTTTATTGTTTATGTCTTCATTTGTAGGTACAAGTGGTGGTGGAGCAAGTGTGGCTAGTGGAGTAGGTAGTGGAGCAAGTGTGGCTAGTGGAGTTGGTGGTGGCAAAGGCTAGGATTTAGTTGAGGAAAGTTTAGGTTGTGGGCTAGGGTTTTTTATTTTGATTTGGGCTTAGGGTTTGGGCCATTGGGATTTTGATGTGAATTGGGCTTTTGGTAGTTAAGATTTTGGGTTTTGGGTTTAATTTTGGTGGGTTAGGTAAGGCTAAATTGGGTTTTGATGTAAATGGGTTAAAATTGGCCTACAACAGCTGCCCCTCTTTGCTTATTATCGTGTAACGGGAATAGAGCAAAGATACAAAGAAAGGCCAATTTTTCCCGGTCTTGCTAAGTATGAACTTCTTTGGTGCTCTTCTCATCCAGGTAGTCTCTTTCCAGTCCACCACATCTTGTAGCTTTGGTTCAATCCACTGCAATTTCGGATATATGCCTTGTAGCTTCAATCTACTCCAATGTAACTTCAAGGGTATGAGATTTGTGGCTTCGATCCGCTTCACTGTAACTTCAAAAAGATAAGATCTACAACTTCAATCTGTTCTTCTATTGCTTCAGTGAGATAAGGTTTGTAGTCTTCTCTTCTGCAACTTTAGAAAGGCAAGATCTGATATCCTCGATCAGCTCCACTGCAACTTCAGGGAGACAAAATCTTGTGTCTTCAATCAGCTCCAATCTTTATTCTTTATTCGGCATGTGATCGTGAGCTCAACTCATTTCTCGCAATATGAATTGACTCTTTAAAAACAGACATTAAAATAGAAATTGAACATAGCTCAGCACGTGAGCCAAGGCTTAACTCACTTCTCGCAATATGAGTTGATTTTTAAAACAAAATATGTAAAACAGATTTTGAAAATACCTCGGTATGTGACCCGAGGCTAAACTCACCTCTCGTAATATGAGTTGATTTCTGCAAAGCATAAATTAGAAAAAAAATCAATTGAAAATACCTTAGCGTGTGACCTGAGGCTCAACTCACCTCTCGCAATATGAGTTGATTTTTTTGACAAACATAAATTGAAAAAAAAAGAAATTGAAAATACCTTAGCGTGTCCTGAGGCTGAACTCACCTCTCGCAATATGAGTTGATTTTTTTGGAAAAACAAAATTTGAAAAACAGAATTTGAAAATACCTCAGCATGTGAGTCAAGGCTCAACTCACCACTCGCAATATGAGCTGATTTTTTTGAAACACAGAAATTGAAGAACAAAAATGGAAAACACCTCAGTGTCTTGAGGTTTAACTCACCTCTCGCAATATGAGCTGATTTTTTTGAAAGACAGAAATTGAAAATACCTCAACGTGTCTTGAGGCTCAACTCACCTCTCGCAATATGAGTTGATTTTTAACAAACAAAAATTGAAGTTACCTCAGCGTCTTGAGGTTCAACTCACCTCTCGCAACATGAGTTGATTTTTTTTGAAAGACAGAAATTGAAAATACCTCAACGTGTCTTGAGGCTCAACTCACCTTTCGCAATATGAGTTGATTTTTGACAAACAAAAATTGAAATTACCTCAGCGTCTTGAGGTTCAACTCACCTCTCGCAATATGAGCTGATTTTTTTGGAAGACAGAAATTGAAAATACATCAACGTGCCTTGAGGCTCAACTCACCTCTCGCAATATGAGTCGATTTTTTTTAAACATAAATTAAAAAAATGAAAATTGAAAATACCTCAGCGTGTCCTGAGGCTCAACTCACCTCTCGCAATATGAGTTGATTTGAAAAGCAGAATTTGGAAGGAAAAAATTGAAAAACAGAAATTGAAAATACCTCAGCGTGCCTTGAGGCTCAACTCACCTCTCGCAATATGAGTTGATTTTTGAAAAACAGAAATTAAAAGCAGAAATTGAAAAACAGAAATTAAAAATACCTCGGCGTGCCCCGAGGCTCAGCTCACCTCTCGCAATATGAGTTGATTTTTAAAAAGCATAAATTGAAATTACCTCAGCGTGTCCTGAGGCTCAACTCACCTCTCGCAATATGAGTTGATTTTTAAAAAGCATAAATTGAAATTACCTCAGCGTGTCCTGAATCTCAACTCACCTCTCGCAATATGAGTTGATTTTTTGAAAAGCATAAATTGAAAAAACAGAAATTGAAAACAAAATTTGAAAAGACCTCGGCGTATGGCTCGAGACTCAACTCACCTCTCGCAATACGAGTTGATTTTTTGACAACAGAAATTGAAATTACCTCAGCGTGTCCTGAGGCTCAACTCACCTCTCGCAATATGAGTTGATTCTTTTGAAAAGTAGAAATTGAAAAGCAGAAATTGAAAATACCTCAACACGTGAGCCGAGGCTCAACTCACCTCTCGCAATATAAGTTGGATTTTTGAAAAATAAATTGACAAACGGAAATTGAAAATACCTCAGCGTCTTGAGGCTCAACTCACCTCTCGCAATATGAGTTGATTTTTTTGATTTTTTTTGAAAGACAGAAATTGAATATACCTCAACGTGTCTTGAGGCTCAACTCACCTCTCGCAATATGAGTTGATTTTTTTGAAAAACAGAAATTAAAATTACCTCAGCGTGTCCTGAGGCTCAACTCACCTCTCGCAATATGAGTTGATTCTTTAAAAACAGACATTAAAATAGAAATTGAACATAGCTCAGCACGTGAGCCAAGGCTCAACTCACTTCTCGTAATATGAATTGATTTTTTTAAAAGACAGAAATTGAGAATACCTCAACTTGTCTTGAGGCTCAACTCACCTCCTCGCAATATGAGTTGATTTTTGAAAACAGAATTTGAAAAACAGATTTTGAAAATACCTCAGCGTGCCCAAGGCTCAACTCACCTCTCGCAATATGAGTAGATTTTTTTGAAAACAGAAATAAAAACATCAAAATACCAAAAGATGTCATCTGGTGGAACTCAGGGGTCTTTTCCTTTGATTCAGTACAGCTATCATCGTATCCTCTTGCTCTACTAGAGTACCTGTATATGTCATGCATGATGTTTATCATGATATGCACATGTTGGCCTTAAATGTCTTTATGCCTACATGATTTTGCTATGCGCCCCAGGCATGTTTGTCATATGTCCTTTTCTGTCATGATTTTTGATGATTTGTGTTCATTGCTTTGACTCTTGACTTTCTCTTCAGGCCCTGTACCCGTCCTCAAACTTCATGAATAATCGCTCTTTTGCCTCTTGGTTGAACTTTTGTCCTTGCTTTGAGGCTCTTGTAGTTGTCGAATTCTTATCCAGGTAATGCTTAAACATTTCTTTTGTTTAGAGTATGTCATTTTACTATTTATCATGTAAATGAACCACATAATGAGATGCATGAAAATGGTCAGGTAGGGACAAAAGAATACCTCACATTTATTCATTTCAAATGTAGCAAACAAAGAAAGTTAACCAATGATAGTAAAAAATGTCATAAAGAGAAAGGGGATTGCATTTCAACAAATACAAATGCTCTAGATATTCAGCGCATGAACTCTTCTACGTTCCTCAATCAAGAATCTTTTCGAGCATGGCTTCTTGCGTAGAAGATTTCGAGCATTCAGAAATGCTTCAAATACTGTAGTCTCACTGATTTGACCCACCATTCAAAACGCCCTTTTTTTTAAGCCAATGCTTACTTTATTAGAACGCCTCTTCGAGTTTTCATCCTAATCTTTTGTATTAATCAAGATGCCCTTTTCGGGTTTTCACCTTGATCCCTTTTTTTTCTTTTTTAAGATGCCCTTTTTTGGGTTTTCATCTTGATTTTCTTTTCTTCAAGCATAATATTTCTTCACAGCATTTGAGTTCACTGGGTTCGGTAACTCCTTCCCATCTATCTCGGTGAGAATCAAAGCTCCACTCGAGAATGTCTTCTTTACGACATATGAACCTTCCCAATTTGGTGCCTATTTTCCTCGCAGATCTTTTTGTATTAGGAGAATCTTTCTCAGCACAAGTTCTCCTTCATGGAATTCTCTTGGCCGTACTTTCTTGTCATGGGCCGCGATCATTCTTTTCTGGTACATCTGTTCATGACAAATTGCCTTTAGACGTTTTTCTTCGATGAGGTTTAACTGGTCATATCGAGCTCGAACCCATTCTGCTTCCTCTAATTTCGACTCCATTAAGACTCGTAGAGAGGGGATCTCAACTTCGATAGGTAGCACAGCTTCCATTCCATAGACTAGAGAGAAAGGAGTTGCCCCCGTAGATGTCCGTACAGATGTGCGATATGCATACAAAGCAAACGGTAACTTCTCGTGCCAGTCTTTATATGTCTCAGTCATTTTCCCAATAATCTTCTTAATATTCTTGTTGGCTGCTTCAACAGCTCCGTTCATCTTTGGGCGATAAGGCGATGAGTTATGATGCTTTATTTGGAATCACTCACACACTTCTTTCATCATCTTGTTGTTCAAATTCAAGGCGTTATCTGAAATGATTCTTTCAGGCAAACCATATCGACAAATGATTTCCTTTTTCAAAAACCTGCAAACTGCAGTCTTCGTCACATTGGCAAACGATGTGGCTTCTATCCATTTTGTGAAGTAATCAACAAACACAAAAATGAATCGGTGTCCATTAGAAGCTTTTGGGGAAATTGGCCTTATAACATCCATGCCCTACATAGAAAAAGGCCACGGATAAGTCATGACGTGAAGGGGCAAAGGGGCTACATGAATTTTATCACCATAAATTTGACATTTGTGGCATTTTTGTGCGAAATTAATGCAGTCTCTTTCCATCGTCAACCAGTAATATCCGAGTCTCATAATCTTCCTAGCCATAATGAAACCATTGGCATGTGTCCCGCAAATTCCCTCATGGAAATCTTCAAGTATTTTTTTGGCTTCAACAGCATCTACGCATCTCAAGAGCACCTAATATTTTCCTCTTTTATACAGGATGTCCCCATCAAGAACGAATCCCGCTGCCATTCTTTTGATTGTTCTTTTGTCTTTCTCGTTTGCTTGTTCGGGATATTTTTTATTCTTGATATATTCTAAGACATCATGGAACCATGGCCGTCCATCTGGCTCTTTTTCAATACTGAAACAATGTGCAGAGACTTCATATATGCTCATTTGGAGAGGCATTATTTCTGTTTCTCTGTTTGCTTTGAACATTGAAGCCAAAGTGGACAGGGCATCAGCCAATTGGTTTTCTTCTTGTGGGAGGTAATTAAAAGTTATTTCTTCGAATTCTTTAATCAACTCTGCCACTAGATCACTGTATTTAACCAGTTTCGAGTCTTTCACTTTCCAATCTCTACGGATTTGGTAAATCACCAAGGCTGAGTCTCCGTATACCTCTAAAGTTTTGACGTTTTGTTCAATAGCTGCACGAAGTCCCATGATACATGCCTCATATTCTGCTATGTTATTGGTACAGAAGAAGTTTAGCCTGGCAGTGAGTGGGTAATGGTTCCCTTCCGGCGATACTAAGACTGCTTCAATCCCATGCACTAATGCGTTCGATGCACCATCAAAGCTCATCTTCCATGACTTTTTTTTAGATGATTCACATTTTTTTCAGAAATGCACATCAAGTCTTCATCTGGAAAGTCAAATCTCAATGGCTCGTATTCCTCCGTTATTCGAGTTGCTAAGAAATCAGCTATTGCACTCCCTTTTATCGACTTTTGGCTCACATAGATGATGTCGTATTTTGATAGTAGGATCTGCCATCGTGCCATTTTTCCTGAAAGTGCAGGTGATTCCATCATGTACTTTATTGGGTCCAGCTTTGAAATTAACCATGTTATATGATACAACATATATTGCCTCAGCCTCCGAACTCCCCAAACCAAAGCGCAACAAAAATTTTTAATTAAAGAGTACTTTGCCTCATACTCTGTGAACTTTTTGCTGAGATAGTAAATCACCTTTTCTCTTTTCCCTGACTCATCATGTTGCCTTAGTACGCAACCCATTGAATTCTCAAACACAGTCAGATACAATATTAACGGCCTTCTTGGAGTTGGTGGCACTAGCATCAGAGGACTAGACAAATACTATTTTATCTTGTCAAAAGCCACTTGGCACTCTTCGTTTCATTCTCCCGGATTATATTTTCGAAGGAGTCGAAAAATTGGGTCACACTGGTTGGTAAGTTGAGCAATGAACCGAGTGATATAGTTCAACCTCCCTAAAAATCCTGACTTCTTTTTGCGTGCGCGGAGGTCGTAGTTCTTGTATGGCTTTTATCTTATCTAGAACAACTTCGATACCTCTCTCGTTGATGATAAAGCTTAGCAATTATCCCGAGGCAACCTCAAACGTACACTTGGTTGGATTAAGCTTCAGCTGGAACTTTCTCAATCTTTCGAACAACTTCCTGAGGTTTCCTACATGCTCTCTTTCCCTCTTGGATTTGGCGATCATATCATCAACGTAGACTTCTATTTCTTTGTGCATCATGTCATGAAATAACATCTCCATAGCCCTTTGATATATTGCCCCAGCATTCTTTAATCTGAACGGCATCACCTTATAGCAGAATGTTCCCCACATCGTTAAGAAAATAGTTTTCTCCATGTCCTCAGGAGCCATCTTTATCTGATTATAACCCGAGAATCCATCCATGAACGAAAACAATGAATGTTTGGTTGTGTTATCCACCAATGTGTCGATGTGTGGCAAAGGAAAATTATCTTTAGGACTTGCTCGATTCAAATCGCGATAATCCACACACATTCGTACTTTGCCGTCTTTCTTCAGTACTGGGACTATGTTAGCTACCCATTATGGATACTTGGATACTTCTAGGAAGCCAGCATCAAAATGTTTTTTGACTTCTTCTTTTATCTTTTACAGCATTCCAGGTCTCATTCGTCTTAGCTTCTGTTGAATGGGTTTGCATTCTGGTTTCAGTGGAAGTTTGTGGACTACTACATCCTCATCCAATCCTGGCATGTCCTGATACGACCATGCAAATGCATCTTTGTACTCATGGAGCAAAGCGATCAAATCATGTTTGGTGTTATCTGAAATGGAGGTCTCAATCTTCACTTCTTGTTTCTTTTCTTCATTTCCCAAGTTTACTATCTCAACAGATTCTTGATGAGGTAGAATCTGTTTATCTTCTTGTTCTACCATTCTTAGTAAGTCAGGAGACAAGACATAGTCTTTAGCATTTTCCTCAGCTTCAAACTCTCCTAAACAAATAGCCTTCTGAAAATCGATTTCAAGATTTGTAACGGGTTTGTTCATATCGTTGATATATAAGCACCTGAAAATTGAATGGAAAAGAAAATGTAGATGAGCATCAAAGTATTGGGACCAACAAGCATGGTATGACGTGAGATATATGCAATGACAGGCTATGAGAAGAGGAAAAAAATTATGAAGTTAATGAGGATGTAAAGACCATGACAAAATTCATCTTCATTAATGTTCATTTAAATGATAAAGAGTAAATCATAAGCTCTTACAAAAGAATCCCTCTATTACTTAGGGACACACAAAAAGAATAGTGTTAACATTGAGCATTACTCTGGAGAAGACTTAGAAACTACAAAGAGATCAACAACAGTCCAATTGTTCAAAACGAATCCAGGCGTATCGTTGAAACATCTTTAATTGTATCATCTCTGTTGTCAATGACATTTATACTGACATTCTGAAAACCCCTTTCAATTAATAACAGCGTGCTTCGTGCATTATCTTGCCCGGGGTATATCATTCCTACAGATGTAAATGTTTTTGACAAATGAGGGTACGTTATGGGCTCTCATTCTAATTCTCGGCCTAAGGCTCTTGCAATCCTCTTTGGGTCCTTTCCATCCTTTCAATTCTCTCATTGAACTTGGCTTCCATAATTCTAGCATTTTGGCGCGTCCTATAAGAATGGCGTGATTCCAGACTTGGAGTGTCGCAACTGCGGATTATACGGTTTTAGCCTTAGTGAATGATTATGGTGATATGTACATGCAATGAATAGATGAATGGATGAATGACAAATGAATGTTAGTCATGAATGAATATGCAAGAATTTGGTGTTGATTCCAAGATGGCCCCTACTTAGGCATTTCATTAATCAAAAGAGTCTATTACAAAACGTTTCGGTCACTTGTGTAATTGACTCCTCCATCAAAAACCCGTTTTTGGCAACCAATCTCTAATCAACATTTTCCTAACAAGATGCCTATGATGCATGGTGAAAAATAAAAATACAAACAAACAACGTTGGTTAGTACAACAAAAATGACCAGAGAAAGACTGTAGAAAATCTAACAAATTAAGCTACTTGGTCCAATGGACCAGATTCTTTTGCATAACAGGCATAAATGTAAAAGAAACAGAATGTGAGAGGTGTTTTTCCCGTGTACTTATTTTGGTGACTACTAAACGGAAGGAGGTTCAGCATGGCTCTAGTCAAGTGGCTCGTACAGTTCACTATATGCGGTTTTGGTTCTAGCCAGGTACTTGAATTGTCCGTACTGTCATCTGCTAAAATTATTACGAAGCCTCGGTCATTGCCTATCACAGGCTTGCGAGTTCAATTCGAGGGATCACATTTACTTATGCCTATGCAGAGGGATAAGTTAACTCACGAACGCATAAGTCATATGTAACCCGAAAGTATTCACTGGCCTGTGCGGAGGGACGAGTTAACTCACGAAGGCATAGCGTTTACTTTCACTTAAACGGACGGAGCCCGGGTAGAGAGCTTATGTTATGCAAAATGCAAGTGCACGGTGTGTGGGGAGAAACTCACAAACCTTTCATCTTATTTTAAAACTACGAAACTAAAACTATAAAAACTTAGAGCTGAAAAGCAAAAGATAAAACAAGTTAGAAAAATATTTACAACATGATGCAAATGCATGATTTTTTTTTTGAAAACAAAATTTGAGGATCACAACTAAATATTAATTTGAACAAGGAAATTTGAAAATTTTGACAACACGGTTTAATTCGACTCGACTCTAAAAAATTTTGTCCCCAGTAGAGTCGCCAGCTGTAGCGACGTAAAAATTTCTTCTTTTGGTCACTAATTGAGGCGATTTATTGGAAATTTAAAAATCGACTTTCGATTTTATTAAAAAAGGGAGTCGCCACCGATCCTTTTTCCTAGGTGTGATCGGACACCTAATAAATCCTCTTTTTCAAAAGAAAATTTATTTTTTAAACAAAAAGAAGGCCGAGTTTAGGTCTACGTTTAAAGCCAGAGAAAAAAATAGGGTTCGGGAGTCGGTTACGCACGAGGAAGGTATTAGCACCCTCGCGACGCCCAAAATTGGTGTCTCGTTAAACATGTGTTGTCTTAATTTTCAAAAATGCAAGTTCAATGTGACATTTAATCATGATCCGATCAAAACACGAGAATTTTTATAATTTCGATTTCTTTTGAAAAGGACGTTCCGTTTTTAACACAAGCCGATTGATATTCACCCAACATAGCGATGAAATCTACGACTTAATGTTAAATCGGCGCGTTGCCTTATTTATGGAAATAAAAAAATGAATAAAAAGAAAAAGAAAAAACTAATATCGATGTTGAAATAAGATGTGATCTGATAGGGGGACCGAAACAGTAATTATTCCTTCCCATCAAAACGCAGTACATCAGCGGAGACTAAATTGAAAATTGCGACAAACTTCGGGACCAAATTAAAAATAAAAATGACTTAATTGCAAAGTAAATAAAAAAATGGAAGGGCTAAAAGCGCAATTAGCCCTTCCGTTAAAAAACACGCGGATCCTAGGAGGGTCGGGTCGGGTTGATCCAGTCCAAGTCAAAACGACGTTGTTTTGGGGTATAATGGCCAACCCCAAGATGACGTCGTTTTGGAGGGCTATAAAAGGCCCATTTTCTTCAAAAAAATCAATTTTGCACTTGAAAGGAAAGAAAAAAAAAGAGTGAGGGAGAGGGTGGGTGATTTTCGGCCACAAGGCCGGTCACCGTCCGGTCGCCGGACCGCCGTCGGCCGCCGTTGGTACCACCGTACACGGCAGTCGGACCTCAAAACAACCCTTTTTCGGTAATTCTAAAATGGGTAAGCTTCTTTCTTTTATTTTTACTTTCGTATAAAAAATAAAATAAAATTAAAAAGAAAACAATAAACAAACAAAGAACTTAAAACGAGAATAGACAAAGGAACCTCTTTTGCTTTGATCTTCGATTAATCTCCAAAAAAAAGAACCAGCCTCTCCAAAAAACTAGCCTTTACAATAATTCTTCTCCTTGATTACTCTCCAAAAAACCTCTCCAAAAATCCTTTACAATAACTTTCTCTCCAAAAACTTTTTTCTCCTTCTTTAAATACAAAATATGAGAAGGCTTATATAGCCATTTACAAAATATTTTTTTATTGTTTATGTCTTCATTTGTAGGTACAAGTGGTGGTGGAGCAAGTGTGGCTAGTGGAGTAGGTAGTGGAGCAAGTGTGGCTAGTGGAGTTGGTGGTGGAGCAATTGTAGCTAGTGGAGTTGGTGGTGGCAAAGGCTAGGATTTAGTTGAGGAAAGTTTAGGTTGTGGGCTAGGGTTTTTTATTTTGATTTGGGCTTAGGGTTTGGGCCATTGAGATTTTGATGTAAATTGGGCTTTGGGTAGTTAAGATTTTGGGTTTTGGGTTTAATTTTTGTGGGTTAGGTAAGGCTAAATTGGGTTTTGATGTAAATGGGTTAAAATTGGCCTACAACATACGTGATTTTGCCTAATTAGATTCATTGAAGGTAAATTTCATACCTTATTTACCCTAAATTCGTTATCTTGCACATGGATCTATGATATGAGATTGTCGAAAATTCTTTTTCCTTGCGCTTCACGGCCCAATTTTGGTATGAGAGTCATGTGTGCAACACGAATTTGGTTAATATCGATGGGTTGCAATTTTACATGAGATGTCCTCTTGTTATCTTTTTTGTATGACTTGTTTATCTCTTGATTCGTTATATTTGATTTTGTTCAATGTTTGATTAATTGTTAACAGTGTTGATAAGTTTTGATAATTGCTTGTATTAATTATTAATATGATGTTAACATTTGAAACAACAAAATTGAAGGAACTTTTATTAATCCTATTTGTAATAAGCTACATATTAAAATATATTTACTAAAACTAATGACACAAAATAGGTTCTTTACCTCTGATCTTTTCGCATGAATAGTGAATGATGTTATGAATTATCATAATTATGAAATTTGTGATGCACAATGTAGAAATCTTTTTGGCATTGTTTGTTAGAACAATTGGAGACAGAGGAATAAGGTTATCTTCAATCCTGGTGATTATTGTGTTGTGGTTATTTTAAGTCATTAATTGAGCAAAATCTATTGAAACTGCAAGACAGTTTGCAATGAGTAAACTCAATAGAGAGTGGTGAAAAATTGGATGGTAGGCTCCAAACGAGGGCTGAGTTAAAATAAATTTAGGTGGGGCTCTTAAAAAAACTACAATGCGTGCCTAGATAGGAGAAGTTATTGGAGACAGTAAGGGTTGTTGACTAGTTGGGTTTTCAATAAATGTTTGCTTATGTATAATTACTCAAATAGAGCTTTGGGGGATTTTGGATGTCTATATATTGCATGAGTAGAAGGTTATAAACAGGTCATTGTTGAATGCAATGATTTATTTGTTGTTCACATGTTAAATGTTAATTCAAATGATACTACTACATTTGGATTGATTTGGCACATCAAGAAACTTTGTCAAATGCAATGTAGGGTGCAATTTTAACATATTTATAGGGTAGCAAATTATATTGTAAACTTTATGCCGAAATGGTCCATTGATAATGATCTCGATTTGTGTAAGTTTGCAAGATCATCTAGTGGAGTATTGATCATTTTATTAGGAGATATGTTGGGTATTACTTTTGCTTGTGACTGTATTGTTTGAGTTATTTTAGTTTTTAAAAAAATTGTCTCTTGTAACAAAAAATAAAAATAAAAATCAAGAAGCATAATAATATATTCTAGATATACAATGTAATCGATTGGGTTGGAATCATAAGCCAATTAGACATTAATTCGGTTAGAGATTATTTCTAATAAAGTAATGAATATTAAAATAAGGATGATTTTGCCTTTACTATTTTTATATGAAATGTTTAAATAAAACAATTAAAACCAAAATGTCTAAATGTACAACAACAAAAAAAAAAGATTTTACCACTCTACCAAGAGTTCAATTATTAATTTTATTTATAAATATATTTTTAATATTAAGTTTTTCTTTCAATCATATCGTGAGTATGATATAATCCAACAACAACAAAAGTTTCTTTTGGAAGGTATTATCACAAGACTTGTGATAAGAGAACAAAATTTTACTATGCTAGGATACACTTGTAAAATGGTAAAAAATAGGATGAATGAGAAACATAAAAAAACTTTAAACCACTAACAAAAAGGGTAGGATAAAATAAATAGATAACAAACGGGTTTTTTGGGGTTGACGATAGCGGGACTTAAACCTTCACGATTTTTAAAGTCGACGGATTTTCCTCTTACTATAAATTTCAATGTTGTCGGTATTGATATTGACATGTAGAACAAAACTCTATATTTATTCTTACCTGATTAATCAGTTTTTTAAAAAAATTATCAGACTATAGAGTGAATGATTTGATTAATGACTATTCCATTCGATTCTTTATTTAACTTGGAACTGGTTCATAACAATTCTTTTTATTTTTCATATAAATTAATTTTGCATATAATATACAAGAAATAAAAAAAAATGGGTGTCAAAGACATCTATTTAAAAAAAATGTCATTATTTATCTATTCTTATAATTTTTTTAAATTATAATAATATATATATTACGATACAAATTGCATTAAAAAATGAATAGAAATAAAAAAAAATCGCATAAAATAAAGTTTTTAGATTGAATGACAAGATTAAAATAATGAGAACTTTGAAATACTTGCAATGATGGATTATATTGATACTATTACTAACTTTAAAAAATTATATAACACAACATAATAAGCCAACAAATATAAATTTTATTGAAATATATAAATATGTGTGGTGAAAATTCTATGAATATAGGTGGACATGACAAATGTGTTGAAATATATGTTAAATTTTTCATATTTTATATATTGTAATGCAAATGAAAAATTTTGTTTTGTTGTTCCAATTTTATTATTTCTATATAAACTTAATAAAATTTAAAATATTTCAAATGATAAATTTTCATACAATTTTCATTAATTTAATGGACAAACTATTAATCCAAATTGAATTTATTTTACCTAATAAGATTATTTGTTTAATTAAGATGAAAATGGTATGAGTTGTTTTTTTTTAATTAAAAGGTTGGATTTAACTAATAAACTTTTGGTAGTGTTGGTAACAGTTGAGATTTTGATTCCTTGTATACTTAGGATCAAATTTGATTATATAAAATTGTTATGAGTGAATTTTCAATTTTTATCATGTTTATATTGCTATAGATGTATTTTAATATTACGAGTTAATTTTATTTCAATTCTTTACTCATTTATGTTTTGTATTACTTTGATTTTACTTTATAAATCTAGAATTTATATTTATTAAAATAGTCGTCTTTTAATTTTAAATTAACTTTTATATATTTTACTTAAGGTTGTGTATTTTTGTCATATATTTGATTTAATGGGTAGTATTTGAAAATGTTTATGTGGGTCGGTTTTTCATGAAAAGTCACACTATCATAAACCATTGTAGAGGATAAGTGCAAATTTCATGGGATGTTTTTAAATCAATTGCTGAAATAAAAGAAAAAAGAAAAGAGAAACATTAATCCACCGTTAATCATGTTATGTAAGATTTACATTGAAAAACATGAATTTAGTTTTTAACCAATTCAACCGGTTTCAATATTAAAGAAAGAGATAACCAATTTATCAGGTTCCAAGTTATCACTATAATTTTTTAGTTTTTGATGTGAATTGATCAAATGACTATAGTTTCCTTATTTCTATCTTCAAGTACAGTTTTTGATTTAAAGGGATTTCACAAGATCCCGCTATAATAAAATCTCATACTAGATGTTATCTTAAAATTCATGTTATATCTTACGATTTTTCACTCTATTTATCTCCGATGAGAATATTGAAGAGATGTAATCAAGTTGAGTCTAATTCAAACTTTATTCAATATTCGAGGCTGGAAGTTTTTTTTTCCAAGTTAAATTTGTTTCAAGACAAAGATAGAATTGTTGAGTTCAGTCTATTAGGATCATTAGCTAATTTAATTAACCACTAAAAAATCTGAATATCACTCGCTTGATAACTTAAGTTGTTCAACTCAAATTCGAATCAATGTTTTTAGAATCAGATTAATAGTTGAACCAATCAGACCATTAGTTCGTTAGTTCAATCGATTCGATTAGAAATTTATTAAAAATTCATTAAAAATTCATAAAGTATAAAAATTTTGATTCACCTACCCAACGTTTTTCTCCCCTCTCTAATTTTTAAAATTTTATATCTACATTTATATTAAGGGTTAGATTACTTGTCTAGAATTTAGGAGGTTTTGAATAAAAAAATTAAACCTGATCAGTTTTCTAATTTTTTTAATATATTGTATTATGTTATTTTTATATGTTATGTATAATATTATAATGTAAACACTAAAGAATGTTCGGCTATCTATATATAAAATTGTAATAAATGAAAAAATATATAATTATTAAATTAAAAATTAAAAAAATATAATATATTTCTTAATTTTTTTTAAAGATAATATAGATGAATTTAAGTAAAATTTTAAATCTACATTTGAAAACACATAAAATATGTTGGTACCCCAACCTGACTTTTCTCAGTCCATTAACACTTGAACGTGGTAGGACTAGTTTCATCTCTCTAATTCAGTAACTTAAATTTGAAGACTTGGGTTGTTTTTGAAGAGAAGTAGAGAGTATAGAAAGCGAAGCCCAATGGGCTTTGCAAAAACTTATTGGCAAACCCTAAAAAGTACTTAACGGTAAAAAGGTCTCCCAACGGTCGACAAAGAGGAATTCAAATTCGAACAATTTCCTTTCCAAATACATCCCATTTTCAAACGCATTCTAATTTTCTTTCGTTCTTTCACTCTTGCTCGTTACAGACTTATCCAAGCAAATCTCAGAAATTTTCTCGGCAACCAAACACACCCAATGGATAATGCTCAGTTAAACGCTTTTCTCCAAAACCCAGAAACCCATTTCCCCGATTTCTCTATTACTAGGGGTTTCGACTCAGAAAAATGCGATCTTGCCTTGAATCTAGATAACCCTACCTCCGCCATGGATGAAGGTGAAGAAGAATCTTTTGCTGATCTAATGCTTTGTGACTCTAATTCAAGGCTGATCCTATCCGGGTTTTCCAAATCTAATTGCACCGGTAAGTAAAATTTCATGATTTTATCTTGTTAAACTCCTAATTATTTAATCAATAATAAAGTCCTGTGAAAGAAAGAAATTACAACTCTTTTTTTCCTTGATATGCTTGCAAAAAAAGCAGAAGTTTCTTGTGATTTAATTATATTTGGATTTTTTTTAAATCTTTTAAAGTACATGTACTAGCATTCCAGAACTTGTTTGAAATATTACAAAAAGAGAAAAGAAAAGAAAAGAGGTGAAGTTTATTCAAACTTTTCTGAGTTGCTTTTATTTTATATATATATATATATTGCAGATTAATTTAACACTTATGAGTAAATTATGAATTTTGACTTATATTTGTAGTTCTTAATGATATATGATTCAATCAAGGTAGTAATCTTTTTCCTGAAATTTCATACAATTTACAGATGAAATTGTGATGTTTATAAACGCTGGAGGAGAGGCTTTAAATGAAACAGATTCTAGCATGAAATTTGTGGGGGATAATTACTTTGAAGGAGGAAATGTTATGCAGACCAATGAGCCTATAAATGAGGCTGGAGATTGTCCTTTCATTTATTGGTCTGCAAGAATTGGTAGCTTCTCATACCGGTTCAAAAATCTTCCTCCGGGAGACTATTTTGTTGATCTTCATTTTGCAGAGATCATTAACACTAATGGACCTAAAGGAATGAGGATATTCAATGTCTATATGCAAGAAGAGAAGGCAAGTTACTTGTCAAAATCATTCAATTTGTTTTGTGGTTTTTCACTGCCTAGAAATGTTGAAATTTTGGTGTGAATATGACAGGTATTGTCAGATTTTGATATCTTCTCAGTTGTTGGAGCCAATAAGCCATTACAAGTTGTTGGTTTGAGGGTATCAGTGAAGGAGGATGGGCTAATTGCTTTGAGGTTTGAAGGAGTTATAGGAAGCCCCATGGTTTGTGGGATTTGTGTAAGGAAAACACAAAATATTCCAGGTACTGGAATTTGTGTTTTAGTTACTTGATTCACTCCTAGATTTAACTTTGGACCATGTTAGAAAAACTGCTTATTTTGCAACCTTTATTTATGATCTAAAAACAGTTACTCAGGGATCGCAAGAATATCTTAAGTGCAATAACTGTGCTGCTGAAATTGAAGTTTCCTCAGCTCAGGTTACAGTTCATTTAATATGATTTTGATGTTTTCTATGAGAGAAGTTAAGGCTGAACTTCCTGCTTATTTAGACTTTTATTTTGTGCTTTGTAGATGAAATTTGTGCGAACAAAAGTTACATACAAGTATGAAAAGAAGATACAAGAGCTCACTACACAGTGCCAGCTCAAGACACATGAATGTCACGAGGCTTGGATGTCATTGACTGCAGCAAATGAGCAGTTGGAGAAGGTTAGGATGGAACTTGACAACAAGATCTTCCAAACACGCACTCTCGGTAACCATCATCAGTTTACTTGTTCTCAGTTTTTAATGACATGAGCAAATGCATTTCTTCTTAGAAACTCTCATTTTTGCTAAATAATTACTTGTTCCTCATATTTCTGAATGTTTGAACCATTCAAGTGGAGGAAGATTTGTTGGAATATTGTTTATTAAATTCTGACTTAATCACAAATGCTGACGAAAAAGACTATGCAATGGTGGTTTATTTGGATTATGTTAGGTGCTTAAGTTTTACAATGAGAGGCATAGAAATACTTGCTCCTTTTTAACTCAAGAAATCTTCTCTTGTCAGATGAAACTGTGGGGAAACAAACTGAAAATTTGAAAAATATTACTAGCAGTTATGAACATTATAAGAAGTATTGGGCAGCAGCAATCAATAATTTACAAGAGAAAATAAAGGTAATGATTCTATCTTTCCAATAATCTCCTATTTCTTAATAATTTCGCTTCCTACTGTTGTTGAGGGATTATTTATTTTAATGCTTTTTTTTTATTGATGTTTCTGCAGATAATGAAAAATGAACATGCTCAGCTCTCCCATGAAGCACATGCCTGTGCTGAGTCAATACCCGAACTGAATAAAATGGTCACTGGTGTCCAAGCACTGGGTAAGGTCTAATTTATCTTGGTTAAGTGAGTAGGAGTTTGCATTTATACATCTGCATAGACTTACAGAATGAGTTTGCAGTTGAGCAGTGTGAGGATCTCAAAGTGAAGTATAGTGAAGAGCAAGCGAAGCGAAAGGAGCTCTATAATCAAATTCAGGAAACAAAAGGCAAGGATTGTTCTTCCTTCTGAGTAATTTATCAATGCAGTCTATGAAATTGATCATTGAAGAGTACAGGGGAAAACACTTACAGTATTTATTTAATATCAGGTAATATCAGAGTCTTTTGCCGCTGCCGCCCACTTAGTAAAGCAGAGATATCAGCTGGTTCTGCTCAAGCTGTAGATTTTGATGCAGCAAAAGATGGAAACATTGGAATTCTGACAGGTGCCTCCACCAAAAAGACTTTCAAGTTTGATCGAGTGTACACACCCAACGACAATCAAGGTAACAATTACCCCTATCATTTGATGCACGGCCCTTATATAACTAATTAAAATGCTGTAAGAGGCTGATTGAGCTAGTGTTTGTTTTGGCATAACAGTTGATGTTTTTGCGGATGCCTTGCCATTGGTGACATCAGTGTTAGATGGCTACAATGTCTGTATTTTCGCTTACGGGCAAACAGGAACAGGGAAGACATTTACAATGGAAGGCACAGACCAGAACAGAGGAGTCAATTATAGAACTCTAGAGCAGTTGTTTCATATTGCTAAAGAAAGGAGTGAAACTTTTATGTATAACATATCTGTTAGTGTTCTTGAAGTTTATAATGAACAAATTAGAGACTTATTATCTACATCACCAACATCAAAGAGGTGAGACAGCTGTACTTTTTGTTACATTTTTAACTACTCACTTTCAAAATATGGTATCCTGAATGGTGTGATTTATGTTGTTCTAGGATGAATTTCCTTGAGATATTGAAGCTTAATGCATTCACTTGATTTGGTTGATAGGTTGGAGATAAAGCAATCTGCTGAAGGGTTTCATCATGTTCCAGGCATTGTAGAAGCTCAGGTTGAAAATATAAAGGAAGTTTGGAATGTATTGCAGATTGGAAGCAATTCTAGAGCTGTTGGATCAAACAATGTGAATGAACATAGCAGCCGATCCCACTGGTATCAAGACCCCATTTTTTCTTTTTCAACACTTTAAAATGAACGAAGTCTCTTTTATTTTCTGTATCTTTTTTTTTTCATCTTTTTCTCTTTTACTTTTGTTCAGCATGCTTTGTATAATGGTAAAATCAAAGAACTTGATGACTGGTGATTGCACCAAGAGCAAGCTTTGGCTTGTGGATTTGGCAGGCAGTGAGAGGCTTGCCAAAACTGATGCACAAGGGGAACGACTCAAGGAGGCTCAAAATATCAATAAATCCCTTTCAGCTCTTGGGGATGTTGTGTACGCTTTAGCAACAAAAAGTAGTCATATTCCATACAGGTCCATTGATTGTCTACCTTACTCGACTATATAGCCACTTGCCCTTTCATTCTTGTGCATGACATCTGTCATTTGATTCCAGGAATTCAAAGTTGACACATTTACTTCAAGATTCATTAGGTAAATCTGGGGGAATATAGTTGTTTACTCAATCTCTGTTTGTTAGTCTTACTGACATTAGTTTTCGAAGCAATCAGTCTACCAATGTTGCAACTAACAGTAGCTATTATTTATCAGGGGGTGACTCTAAGACTTTGATGTTTGTGCAAATTAGTCCTTCAGAGAGGGACTTAAGTGAAACCCTGAGCTCCTTGAACTTTGCAACTCGAGTTCGAGGAGTAGAGTTGGGTCCTGCTAAGAGGCAAGTTGATACAAGTGAGCTCCAGAAGATGAAAATAATGGTAGGTCTAGTTATTAAGTTTTTTGCTTCCATCACTATTATTTTTTAGTATAAGATTGATCAACTAACTTGACTGCAACTACTTCTAAATTCTTATTAAGCTTGAAAAAGCAAGGCAGGAATCTAGATCCAAAGAGGAGTCTTTAAAGAAACTAGAAGAGAGCTTACAGAATCTAGAGAGTAAGGCCAAAGGTAGAGACCAAGTTTACAAAACACAACAAGAAAAGATTAAAGAACTTGAAGGTCAATTGGAGCTGAAAAATAGCATGCATAACCAGTCAGAGAAGCAGCTCTCACAACTTTCAGATAGATTGAAAGGGAAAGAAGAAATTTCCACTGCTTTGCAACTAAAGGTTGCTATCAAAATGAAGTATTATTGACATATTGCAACTTGTTGTTATTCATAGTCATACTAACTAGAAGCTATTATTTGGTAAAGGTTAAAGAACTGGAGGCCAAGATTAAAGAGCGACAGCAATCGGATTCAGCTAGCTGCCAGCAAAAGGTTACATTACACAAATTTTTTTATTTATTTTTATGTCTCTGTGTTTTCTTCTTGTTGTATTTGACAGACAATAGTTTGATTCAAGCAGGTTAAAGAACTCGAGAATAAGCTGAAAGAGCAAGTACAAGAATCCGAGTCCCATTCACTTTCTCTTCAACTGAAGGTTGCATTGCAAATATTTTAGCACTGTTGGTTCATATTTTATTTAGAGGTATAGAAAGCTTAACATGTTATGTTTCTTTTCCAGATCAAGGAGCTTGAGAGAAAGCTAAAAGAGCAAGAACAAAACCCAGAATCCATTTTGCTTCGTCAAAAGGTCATTTACATATATTGCTCTTATTATCTGAAACTGTACCTCTTTGTCCATTCTACCATCCTTGTCTTTGCATGAAGAAATAGGATTGCTAATTAGATAATTTTGTAGCAGCAGATTAAGGAGCTGGAAGATAGATTGAGGGAGCAAGAACAACAATTGCAGTGTGCACTAGCTCGTAGCTTTGCTGATACGATTGCAGCTAGTCCTAGTGAAGGAAAATGGAGAAAAGATGATGAGTCCATGAATGAAGCTGAACCTCATATCCTAAGGAGTTCAAACTCAACCAGTAGCCGTCCCTTGAGCCATGGGTTCAAACAGCCAAAAATCAGTGATTTAGTTCATGAGTCAAGGAAGAAAAGGTACTCTCGAAGTGGTGAAACAGAGAACAATATGGTTATGGCTGCTTCTTTGGCTGATAAAAGGGCAAGAAAATCTGATCCACCTAAGATTGCAAGGGGTGTGAAAACAACAAAACCAGGTAGCTTAGCGGCACAAGGACCCGCGGCTCACAAAAGGGTCATTAATAGAGGTCAAGTCCACGCAGCAATGGAGAGAGATAGTAACAAAAAGATTTGGTCAAGGTAAGTTGTTCAAGCCTAGACTCCATTCTTTGGAGTAATTATATTGATGTAACTTCTACAGAAACTCTTATTGTATCGAATTTGATTGTTATTCATCAGGAAAATTTTAAGAAAGTTCACAGCTTCTCTTTTTTGTAATTTGCAAGGGGTTATCAAATTATTACTCCCTATTATTGTTTAACAGTTTTTACGATTTTACAAAATATACTTTTTATTAAAATTTAAATTATTTGATTCGAGGAGAGAATAGATTCCTTTAGTAGAAGAAATTATTACAAGCAAGTAATCAAGCGCATTCACCACTGTAAATTGTTTGACTGTTTACTAATACCGTTCGTTGTTATTTAGAATGATTAGTTCTTTAGAGTAATTTTACCACAGTAAATTGTTTGACTATTTGTAACATTGTCCATTCTAAACTAGCTAAATTTAACAGAATCAAGGCAATGAAAACAAACATGATGAGAATGTAAAGATGAACATGATATAGAAAAATGATTGAAAATTTTACTGATATTTCCATTATATGCAAGAAATGCTAGATAAAGATTCTTTTTCCTATTGAATGAAGCTTTTTCTTTGGATTGTTTTTTCATTTTTATTCTTTAATGAGTTGAAATTTTCTTTTTTGTTTTTGAGAAATTAAAACTTAAGACAACAAGAATTTCATAATCAAATAAATATTAAGAAAAGGAAGCATGCAACATAATTATAATAATATAATTAGAATAAAAATAATTTAATCAAATAAAAATAAATTATATTTTGAAAAATCTCGGACCATTAACTTAAAGTGTTAGTTTAGAGAATTGAACTTAGATTAAAGAATTTATTTTCCTCATTAAACCAACTAACTCATTTAATACAATAAAGTCTACATCTATCCCTTCAAACTCTCAAAAAAAAAAAAACTTGTCAATTTTCTACTTTTTCAATAAGAAAAATGTAAGGTTTCAAGAGAAACATGCAACAACATGAAATTGTAAAATTTCTGATTAAATTCTTTTAATTTTGTTAATTTTGCTGAAATGTTTCTAAGATTTTATAAAATTGTTTTTTTGTTTGTGATATTTTTAACAATAAGAAGATTAAATTGTTTGTATTTAAAAAAATGTAAAACTACAAAAGCTTGATGAACGTATTGAAGACAACTTGAGTAGTGTTGATTTATATACGCATCTACAGTAATAAAATTTGAAATAATACCATATTTACTTTCCGTCTTGTTTAAAAGGTGGAGTCCGGAAAAACATACATTCTATTTTCCATGTGGTAGAGTAGTTATAATACTAGAAGATATCTCTTTAATAATTAGTCTTCCAATCGACATGTGAGCAGTAATCAAAAGTAGTAACATTGATCCCAAGTCAAAGTGTTAAGTTGTTGAGTGTTACAAATTTTTATAATATAAATTATTTAATTATTTAAATTCGTAATTTCTTTACGTCGAAATTTATTACCAATTTTGCAAGTATTATTTGGATATTGTAATTGTTTTAAAGTGTAATACAAGAAGTTTGAATTTGAAATATAAATAAAAATTAATTAGTAGTACTGAATTGTTAAAAAAAAAAGAAACCTATAAGTTGACAAGGAATTGTGGGAATTGGAAAAAAGTTCGAAAGAAAAAATAATATTACCATTTCAGTGAAGTTTTTGTAAATATAAGTTAATTGCTTTTTAAATTTATTAATTATAGCAAAAATTATTGAAATATTGTAAAATAAAATTCTGAATTTCATTTATTTTTGATAGTGTAACTGTTAGTAACGCTTTTTTTCTTCTAAAATGTGTGATATTTATCGTAGTCAGTATCATTCAGCTTCTTATATGTATCATTCATTCTAAAGCAGTATTAAATAATTAATGTTCTATCGTAGTAAAAAATTCAGTTGGTTTCGATGTGTTACAGTTCGTTTCTGTCAATACTAATTCGTACCGATACATACTAACCCATATCGGTTAGTACAAAGTTTTAATATTTAAAATAAACTTTTGTTCCTTTAAACAATATTTGGAAATACCCAAAGATTGACCATTTAGTGAAATAATAGCTTCCTTGCAATTTGACTCAACATGAACATTGTCCCACCCTTCCGACTTAAGCCAAGAGAGAGTCTTTCGGATAAGCATCATTTTGTCAATAAGTGGATCGTATAGCACCGGGAAGAAGCCTATCAAACCAGCAACGAAATGCCCTCAGCCTCGTGAAGAACCGCACCAAATGTGATTGCCGAGTCTGCCGCAATACATGCTGCATTGACATTGCATTTCAACCCACTAGGCTTTTACTTGGTAAAAAAAAACTTAGAAATTATAAAAAAAATAAATATAAATTTATTTTCGAAACAGATGTCTTACAAAATTATTGAGGATGTTTTTTAAAAACTAGAACAATAAATAATGAAGAATTAATATGTGTATATAGTTTAGGAAATTTTAAATCAAATGAAATAAATTATGTCATATTTGAGAAAGAATTACTAGCTATTAAAAAAGGAATACAAAAATTTCTTATATATTTAGCACTTGAAAAAATTATCATAAAAACTGATAATTAGGCAATTAAACATTTTCTTACTAATAAAAGTTTGGAAACTATACCAAGAAGAATTAGATGATATAATGAATTATTCACTTTTAATTTTGAAGTTTTATATGTCAAATGCAATGACAATTTTATCGCAAATTATCTTAGCAGGCCCTATGTGTAACACCCCTCACTCGTATTCATTGTCGGAATAGGGTTACGGAGCATTACCGAACTTATAACACAATTAAACATTACATTTTTCATACAATTTTTTCCATTTCAAACATAAAACAATCACCATCATTCATATCGTCCCTAATATGAGCCTACGAGGCCCAAATCATGCTTTAGGAGTGGTTCTGGAATAAACTGATAACTCAGAAAACTTTTAGAAACCTTAGAAAATTTTTCAAATTACAGGGGATACACGCCTGTGTGGCCCGTCATGTGTCTCACACGGCCAAAGACACGCCCGTGTCACAGGTTGTGTGGACATTCAAAATAAGATCACATGGTCGTGTCCCAGCCCGTATCCGACCTTGTGTAACTCTCTGACTTGGGTCACACGGCCAACCATACCCCCGTGTAACCAACCTGTGTACCTTTTGAAATGGCCACACACGCCCGTGTGCCAAGCCGTGTGCTAGGCAGTGCCAAACCTGTAGGGTATACTGACTTATGTCACATGGCCAAGTCACACGCCCGTGGGCTAGGCCGTGTGGAGCATACTAACTTGGCTTTAATTCTACATCAAGGGACATACGGTCGTGTAACCTAACTGATGTATGCACGCCTGGGGCTCCCTCCAGTGCTAATCAAGATCCTATCGAGTTGCCAAAAGGTCCCATGACTCGAGCTCGTACCAAGTGACTTCAAGAAGCTTTAACAGCTTTGTTGATGCGCATTTGGGTTGAGATCAAGCCCCTTGACGTTGGAGAAGCTGTGGACAACTCTTTAAAGACTCATTGCACTCTTTTGCAAACCGACTTCAGCTCCTTTCTAGCTCCCCCAAGCTCAATTCAGCTCCAATCAGCTCACTTGAGCTTGTTTCAGCGCGTTTGAGCTCAATTTAGCTTCTTTCTAGCTTATTTCTTTTCCATTTCAATAAACTAAGTTTTAACACTTTGTTTTAACTTAATTTACTACAGCTCATGCCGAATTCATTAGCTCAAATTAGTTTATTAATTGTTTTTGTTTATTTGAGCTAGCTGAATTTAATAAGCTAGTTAGTCTTTAATTTAATGTGTAACACCCTTCGCTCGTATCCCTCGCCGGAACAGGGTTCGAGGTGCTACCAAATTTAAACTTAACCATTTATATAAAACCAGGCTGTAAAAATTTTTGATCAATTTTAAATTTTTCATACACGCGTATATTATCCTTTAATCGGGCTTACAAGGCCCAAAACATTCATGAGGCATTATTAAATATTTACCAATATCTTAGTCTTGTATCATTTACTTACTCAACAATGAATTAAAATTTAAATTCTAAATATACATGCTATAAACCACACTACAGGAGATAATAACATACAAGCATATCAATAATCAAACTACCTTAATAACAAGCCAAAGTCTTTGGCTTAATCATAATATTACATACTCAACTTTACAACCCTATACATGCCATAGACTCAAAACACTAAGATTTACTTACGCCGATAGCGTAGACTCAACAATGTGATAATATCTCTGACGACCTCCAACCCGAGCTAACTTGGAAATCCTAGGGAATATGGGAAAGAAAAGGGGAGTAAGCTTTACGCTTAGTAGGTTCATAAGAAAACAATAAGCAACTCATTAACAAGTTTTATCAATGTTTACAACATAATCACATATTCACTACAAGTTGTCTTCCTGAGCAACAATCACTAAATTATTTATAACTAGAGCTACTAAACTCCAAATCAATTTCTGTTAATTTTACCTAAAAATAGACTCATATATCTTCTATACATAAAATTTTCAGAATTTTTGGTTTTGCCAAACAATACCAGATTTTTCTTAAAGTTTCCCCTGCTTCACTGTTTGACTAATCTGACCACTTTTCACTACGAATCAAATTTCTCGTTGTACAGAATTCAAAATATTTTCTCGTTGATTTCATTTGAAACTATACTCATTAAAGAGTCTAAACATATAATTTTTATCTTATAACAATTTTTGTACAAATTATAATGATTTTATAAAAACAGAACATGGGACCCCGAAGTCATTTGACTCTGTCTCACGCCACTTCAAATATCTCATTATTAGCAATTCTTTTGCTTACACGGTTTCTTTTATAAGAAACTAGACTCATTAATATTTAATTACATAATTTATTCAGCTCTTAACTCAACTCCCACAATTTATGGTGATTTTCCAAAAATCATGTTACTGCTGCTGTCCCAAGCAGATTTATTACAAATTTACTCTTTCACACATTCTTTGCATTCATATTATTTAAACATGTATATCACCAATCAATTCCATCACATATCTATAATTTCACTTAAGCATAATCTAAATACAATACATCATGCTCAATGATTCGCACACAACCATTCAAATTAGCAATTATAAGATGGTTCCGCACATAGCCCACCCTTATCGATAATTTACGATGGTTTTACACTTACTCACATATATGACATAGGCATTTAAATACTTCAGTGTCAACTTTAATTCAACCGAATTTAACCATTGTACCATTTCATAACCACAGTTACTTTCGTCATTCATATCTAAATGGTATTTCACATAATTCATATAACCTTTCACCATGACCGAATACACACATAAATATATGACATCTTCACCTATGCTTCTCATTTCACATTCATGATTCAATTCCAATCGATCTAACATATAAGTATATATCACATACCTGGCCAA
Source organism: Gossypium hirsutum (assembly GCF_007990345.1). Lineage (NCBI taxonomy): Eukaryota > Viridiplantae > Streptophyta > Magnoliopsida > Malvales > Malvaceae > Gossypium > Gossypium hirsutum. The sequence continues at coordinate 63,913,191 of NC_053435.1, forward strand.
CTTAATGTATTGAACGAATTCAATTGCTGATTTAACACAAGATCTCATAGTCTTAGACTTTTATCAAATCACCGGCATTTAGCCTGCTAGGTTTTAAACCCGAATTCATCACCGGCATGAAGCCTGTTAGACTTTAAGTCTGAACTCATTCACCGGCATTTCGCCTGCTAGGCTTGAAGCCCAATATCATTTCACCGGCATTATAGCCTGCTAGGCCCGAAGCCCGATATTATCTCACCGGCATTATAGCCTGCTAGGCCTGAAGCCCGATAATATTATTCACCAGCTTAAAGCTTGCTAGGCCGAGGCCCGAATATCACATTTTGATAAACAATTCACCTGTTCTTTCATACTTTCATAACTTATACTTCAATTACGTATAACTGAAACACATATCTATGAACAAATATGCTAGTCACATACGACTCATAACTTTAATTTAATATTCATTCAACACAAAGAACATATGTCTATATATATATACAATCAAACATCTTCTTAATTATGATTATTCAACTCTTAAGCATATAACATGATCAAACACAAACACTTAAGAACTTACCTTGGATTTATCGAATAACTACGGATTGACTAATCGACTAGTTTCGCTTTCCCTTTATCCAAAATTGGCTCCTTATGCTCTTGAGCTTGATTAACAAATTCAACTTATCACATCTCTATTATTTAAAACCACATTCGGCAATTTATAAAATACTATAATTAGCACATCTCATTCATCCAAAATCACATTCGACACATAAAAAAAAACATTGATAAGTCTCAAAACACAAACAACACTTATCAAAGTCATGTAATTTACAAACTTCACATGGCACTACTACATTCATTAACCTTACTTTCATACAACCACTCTTAGACCGTAATATAACATCAAGTGCACATGCTATTCATATAGCCGAATATCACTTAACTAATTAATTAAAAAAATCTTTTAATACTTAATTCCACAAGTCCATTCGGCATTAGCTCGTCCAACTCATATTTTTCATTGACAACCTCTATAACTACAATTTATTCACATACTTATTCATGCTACATTCGGCCATTATAAATAAATAAAAATATATAAATAATTACACAATGATCACTTTAGTAGATTATAAATTCTCAATTAAATCACATATATCATCTACAAGCTCAAACTCATCCTTTACATTATTTCTCTCATTAATTCATATTTTGCAATCTTTCAACCGCTTAAACGATTATAGCACAAGGACATTTTCAATTCAATCAAAGATGATCTCACATTTACAATTTACAAATGGTAATTTCATTCTATTTATCTCAATTTACTAACAAACCCAACCTTTCATAGATTTAAGCACATTCGGCCATTATTTAACAACAACTCATTCACATCATAATTCATGTTCATATTCGGTCATCTATACCCATACTAATCATATAACTATTAAATTCCAAATTTAAACACAAGTATAACATTTTAACACAATGGCCGAACACTTTATGAAGTTACCAAGACTCATCATTTGCTATTTCACACACACTCACATCCAATCCTTTTTATTAAACACTCAAAATCAACCATCTTCATGCATCATCACAAAAACATCAAAACACCAACCAAGAAATACAACATCCATGGCTGAATATCATCTCCATCAAATAGCAAAATTTGAACCATGGGCTAGGTAGAATTCAAACTAACAACTTAAAATATACATGAATTTCAAAGAATAATATCAAACATACCTCAATCTAGTTACAAGCATGGCCGAACTTCTTAAAAACTTTTCCTTTTCTCTTTTACTTGGTTTTTCGGCTAAGGAAGAACAAAGATGAACAAACTTTGTTCTTTTCACCCCTTTTTGTTTTATTAATTCTTATTTCATATTATAAAACATTTAATAATTATATTTCTTATATATATAAAATGCATATATTACAATTCATCATTATCATGGTCGGCCACTAACTTTAAATTGGACAATTTGACATGCAAGTCCTCCCTTTTAATAAGCCATGCATTATTCGGTCACCTCATTTCTTCCTAACATATTCTTCAAGTTTATCACATAAGTCCTTTTTCATAATTTCACATTCAAATGACAAAATTTAGACATGATACTTTCACACATGATACTTCACATATAATAAACATAGAAAAGAGCATTTAAATAATTTTGTGACTCAGTTTTGTGGTCCCGAAACCACTTCCCGACTAGGGTCAAATTAGAGTTATCACATAATGTGTCCGAAATTAGTTAGTTGTTATTTAAGTTGTTAGTTACTGTTTAAATTATGATTAAATGATATAATTAAATGTGTCCATGTCTTTGTAGGTTCATCCGAATATGGAGATACATTAAAGGCTAGGTGCATATACGGGTTTGTTCCATGAATGAGAAGATTCATGCACGACTTGGTTCAATGCTTGGAGAGAATTAAGTTCATGTACATGGAAGGTTAATTACATGCATTGGATCATGAAGATACATTCACTTTGGACGGTACACATGCATCAATGAAGGCATTTATTGCATGTTCATGTATGGCCAGATTCAAGCTCCCTTCTAGTTCCATGCATGGCCGAATGTATGTCGGTGAAATACATGAATTGTTTGCTGCCCAAATGACTTCCCTAGGTGTCTATTTGGCCAAGAGACACTTCTTGAATGTATCATTCATCCCATGGCCGAATCTAGACAAGCTATTGAGCTCCCAATACTTCACATTCATCCAAGATACTTTGCTTACACATAAAGCTGTCCAATGGGGTTCACATTAGCCGAATCAAGACTTAACAAATGAAATAACTTGTTCTAGATTATTCTAGTTGATTCCTAGCCGAATTTACTTAGTCTTTAAGCTAGCTAATTTGTCCATTCGGCTACACATGTTAAACTATAAATAGTTTACTCATTTCTTTGTAAAAGTACTTTTTGCCAATTTATTGAATGAACATTGTTCTTGTGAGGTTGCTTCCTCTCATATCTCGTACAAGTTTCGAAGAATTATCTAGTTTGTGCTAGTGGCATCTACCAATCTTGTTTGAACTTATCATCATTCTTGGTATGGCGTTCACCTATCCTTCAATTCCATTTATCCACCTTAACAATATAGGAATCGGGGTGACACTTATTAGTGTTGATCCTGATGTTAAGTTCACTATTCCATCCCCCACCTTACATTATCTCCTTATTATTGTTTCCAAACCGAATCATCTATTCAACATCCTCTCTTGTTTCCTTAACCGAACCTATCACTACCCTTTTCACTTATTTGAATCCCTTCCGTTTTAATCAAACCTATCCATCCACTTCTACTTCCAAGACCGAGGCACGAATGACTCTTCTCGTCTATGATCGGACAACTGCATGAATTCGACTCAATCACCCAAGCTGAATTCCATCATTTGGTATCAAAACTTGTAAAACGAGAGGCGTCGACGTTCGTATCAAGATCGAAATAGGTTCGTTGTAAAAAAAAATTGAATTAAAAAAAAATTTCAAGTTGAATTTCCGTTTTCCTATTGTAATAGCATTATTTTAAAGTAAAAAAAAAGAAATACAAAATTTAAAAAAAGGTGAAGTGTTTAAAATTCTTCTCTGCTGTTTATACCATTGTTCCGATCGTCAAGATTTTCGTTTCATTAACTTTGTACCCTCTTCTCTCCCAAAACGCCACACTAAATCAAAAAAATTTTTCTTTTAGCCTACCCGTACACCCATACATCTTATCCATTGTAACCATTTTTAAGCCGACCCCAAAACACCAAGACGAGTCAAGAGAAATAAAATACGAGGTTACGGGAGTAAGTACGAGTGGTAAAAGGCTAGAGAGTGTGAGAGTATTTGAGTGTTGAAAAAGCCTAAACGAGTGAAAACACGAGGGAGTGCACAACTATTATTATTTTTGAGTGAAATAGTGAGGTTTGTGGTGAGGATTTCATCTTTCTATTTTAATCATTTTTTTTGTAAATCATGCAGTGAGAAGAATTTTCAGAATTTGAATTTCAGTATTTGTTGAAAGAGATGAAATGCATGCTCAACCAAAAAATCAAGCCCATCCAAGAAAAGTAAGATCATCGAGCAAGAGCCCAACTGGAGCAAAGTCGAGGGACGGATTCAAGACTATCAAGAAAATAATTGTCTAATGACTATTTTGGAAAAGACCTATATCATGATTCTTTTTCATCAAGGAATTCGAGACGAAATCAAACAAGTTTCTAGTTTGAAGCCTATTATGGTGGCAAACAAGAAAGCACAAGTCGATCTTCATGTACACCAAGTTATTCATCCATGAAGAATCAATCTCAAAGAGATGATCATCGTTTGTATGAAGACCCCTCCTCTCATTCTCAACGAGAAGTCTCTCATTTTGATTCCTTCTTTTATTCTTCCTCTTGTAAAAAAAGCAAAAAAGCAAGTGAGAAAGAATTTGAAAGAGAAAAGGAAATAAAAGAAAAAGAGTGTGAAACAAAGCAAAAAGAAAGTGAGAAAAATAAAAATGAAATTGAAAAAGAAAGTGAAAAAGAAAAAGAGAAAGAAAAAGAAAAAAAGGTCGAGAGTGAAAAAGAATGTGAGAAGAAAAAGAAAATTGAAAAAGAAATTGAGTCTGAAGAGAGAAAAGATATTGAGCAAGAAATGAGTGTTGTCGATGAAAAAGAAATGAGAAAAAGAGATGCAAGAAAGCAAGAAAAAATGAGGAGTGTTCCTACTAACCTACATGTGAGATTTCCTTGTGTTGTTCCTTTTCAGGTTTATGAAGATCCGAGCAAAGAATTTCGACTTCAATACCTTTCAAGGAGAAAAAGTTTACATTGATTAAAAGAGGTAACATTTTCAATGATCCTCGTTCGCCTTTGCCAAAAGGTAAGCAATGTCTGAGTTTTGAAGTTTTTAAAACATATCAGCAAGGTATGAGTTTTAAAGTTTTTAAAACACATCAGCCTCATTCGATTGTTGACGGAAACTTTATTAATGTTTTGGGTTTTGAAAAGCACTTGTACCAAGGCACGGTTGATTATTCTTTCTTGATTAGTAATGATTTGTTTGTTTCAAGTGTTGATAACAAAGACGCTACTCATAAAGAATGTGTTGTTAACGAGTATGTTGGTGAAGTAATCATTAATCGGTAATTGCAAGGTTTGGTTATGCAAGATAATGAGCTATATAAACCTTTTTGTTTGTTTTATTGTGGAGAAAATATGTGGATGAGATTTGAAGCATATGAATTTTTGAACACATGCATGTCTAATTTGCAAATGATTCGATTGCTTGATAATTTGTTGACATGTAAAATGCCTAGTTCATTTGATTTTAATCGTGGGTGTTTAATGCTATGGTTCAAGGAGTTTGAACATAATTTGCATACTCATAACTTTAGTTTGCTTCATGTTCCTACCATGCTGACAGCCAATAAATATCCAAGTCAACGTGAAATGGAAAGCAAAAGCTTCGTTTTTGATCCCGGTGATTATTATTTTTTATTGATGATCAAGGGATTTGATTCAAGGATTTTTGATTTTTGAGATTCTAATTGTTGAAAGCTTTATTACTCTGGATCATTATTAATTGAAATCAAGCCTTCTGAATTTCGTGTGAATGGATGTGTAAACCATTTGTGCTTATTTGACGTTTTGTCTTTAAATATAAACACAAAGTCGTGGATTTGTGAAAAGTTGCAAATGTTAAATCCAAGTTTTGAATTTATATCGTTGTTCATAGAATTTGAGGCGTGGACTCTTGTTGTTCAAAAATTTGAGTCACAAATGCTTCATGGATCTAGTTTGCTTTCAACAAAGAACAAGGTAAGATCCACTTTTATTTTTGATCCCGACATTGGTTTATTTGCCCAAGTTTGGATTAAGAAACTAGAGCGAGATTTTATGTTCTTAATTTGGTGTTTCCCTAAACTTCTTCTTTATTTTGTTGTTGAAACTTTGAAATGGCCTATCCAAAAAGAGGAAGGACATGTGACTAATTCTTTGTCTTTCCAAGTTGTGTGTGTGAATCAGGTCTTTGTGAGCCACTCTATCCCAATTGGCCACCAAGGGTCTTATAATGATGAATGCTTTGATGTGACAAACTGGCTTGACTTGAGGACAAGTCGCTTTGAAGATGGGGGGAATGATGTATGCACGCCCGGGGCTCCCTCAAGTGCTAATCAAGATCCTATCGAGCTGCCAAAAGGTCCCATGACTCGAGCTCGTACCAAGTGACTTCAAGAAGCTTTAACAGCTTTGTTGATGTGCATTTGGGATGAGATCAAGCCCCTTGACGTTGGAGAAGCTATGGACAACTCTTTAAAGACTCATTGCACACTTTTGCAAATCAACTTCAGCTCCTTTCCAGCTCCCCCAAGCTCAATTCAGCTCCAATCAGCTCACTCGAGCTTGTTTCAGCTTGTTTGAGCTCAATTTAGCTTCTTTCCAGCTCATTTCTTTTCCATTTCAATAAACTAAGTTTTAAAACTTTGTTTTAACTTAATTTGCTACAGCTCATGTCGAATTCCTTAGCTCAAATTAGTTCATTAATTGTTTTTGTTTATTTGAGCTAGCCGAATTTAATAAGCTAGTTAGTCTTTTATTTAATGTGTCCGAAATTAGTTAGTTGTTATTTAAGTTGTTAGTTGTTGTTTAAATTATGATTAAATGATATAATTAAATGTATCCATGTCTTTGTAGGTTCAGCTGAATATGGAGATACATTAAAGGCTAGGTGCATATACGGGTTTGTTCAATGAATGAGAAGATTCATGCACAGCTTGGTTCAATGCTTGGAGAGAATTAAGTTCATGTACATGGAAGGTTAATTACATGCATTGGATCATGAAGATACGTTCACTTTGGACGGTACACATGCATCAATGAAGGCATTTATTGCATGTTCATGTATGGCCAGATTCAAGCTCCCTTCTAGTTCCATGCATGGCCGAATGTATGTCGGTGAAATACATGAATTGTTTGCTGCCCAAATGACTTCCCTAGGTGTCTATTTGGCCAAAAGACACTTCTTGAATGTATCATTCATCCCATGGCCGAATCTAGACAAGCTATTGAGCTCCCAATACTTCACATTCATCCAAGATACTTTGCTTACACATAAAGCTGTCCAATGGGGTTCACATTAGCCGAATCAAGACTTAGCAAATTAAATAACTTGTTCTAGATTATTCTAGTTGATTCCTGGCCGAATTTACTTAGTCTTTAAGCTAGCTAATTTGTCCATTCGGCTACACATGTTAAACTATAAATAGTTTACTCATTTCTTTGTAAAAGTACTTTTTGCCAATTTATTGAATGAACATTGTTCTTGTGAGGTTGCTTCCTCTCATATCTCGTACAAGTTTCGAAGAATTATGTAGTTTGTGCTAGTGGCGTCTACCAATCTTGTTTGAACTTATCATCATTCTTGGTATGGCGTTCACCTATCCTTCAATTCCATTTATCCACCTTACATTATCTCCTTATTATTGTTTCTAAACCGAACCATCTATTCAACATCCTTTCTTGTTTCCTTATCCGAACCTATCACTACCCTTTTCACTTATTTGAATCCCTTCCGCTTTAAACAAACCTATCCATCCAACTTCTACTTCCAAGACCGAGGTACGAACGACTCTTCTCGTCTAAGATCGGGCAACTACGTGAATTCGATTCAATCACCCGAGTCGAATTCCATCACTAACCGCGTGTCAAACATGGCCGAGACACACATCCGTGTCTCTGCCCGTGTAGACAAAAATAGGCTATTTACCAAGCCATTTTGCCACCCAAATTTGCAGACACCTATACCAACCCAATTGGCAAGAAAACATAGCATATATAAACATTCAATCAATCTCAATCAAGCTTAATTCATGCCAATTCCATACCATCATCCACAAGTCACACAAGTATCATTATTTGTCATTCAATTTCATATCAAGTGCATATTCAAAAAACACCCATATAGTCACTTTCAAACATATATTACTTGTAACACCCCTTACCCGTGTCCAATGCCGGGACAGGATACGAGGCATTACCAGACTTAAACATGCACATACATGTAAAATCAGGCCATAAAATTTCAATCATATTAGAATCATACGATCACATGTAAAATGTCCCATACACGAGCCTTCGAGGCTCTAAACATGCATTAAAAGTGGTTTGGGACTAAACCGAGAGCTCACGAACATTTTTACAAAACTTAGAAAATTTTCATGTTTGGACAGTCACACGCCCGTGTCCTCAGCCCGTGTAACTCTTTGTTTATGACATCAGCAAACATTTAGGGTCACACGACCAAGTCACACGCCCGTGTGGTAGGCCAGGTGGTCTTACACGCCCGTGTCCTCAGCCCGTGTAACTCTCTGTTATGACGTCAGTAAACATTTAGGGTCACACGACTAAGTCACACGCCTGTGTGCTTGGCCCTGTGGACATCCGTGTGGATGAAATTTAGGCTATTTACCAAGCCCTTTTCCATCCAAAAACACTTGAACACTTATACTAAGTTTATCAACACACAACATGGCATTTTTAGGCATCCCAATAACCACATCATGGCATTCACACACCATTTATAAATCACAATCATCATGCACAACCAAACATACACTTAACTAATCATAGCATATAACTTACTCAACCATTCACATTTAGTATTTTCCACACATAATTATCACACATTCACTCATCCATCTCAAACAAGCATGCACATCCATGTAATGCTTCATCATAGACTTATAACATAACAAATATTGGCCACATTAAATAGCATTATACAACAATGACCTTCAATTAGCATAGGCCAATATTCTAAGCCAACTCATAATAACATGTACACAAATGACCAAGCCCCTATACATGCCATAGACTTAAAATACTAGAATAAAAATCATCGATATCAATCTATAGCTTCTTAGTGTGATAGAATGCTCGACGACCTCTAACTCGAGCTAGCATTTGTAACGCTATAGGAAATAGGAAAGGAAATGAGGTAAGCTATATAGCTCAGTAAGTTGGCATGTAAATAATAAGAAATTTATTTATATGTTTTTACCAATCCTCCCAATAAGTTCTCAAGATAATACAAACATAATTGCACATAGTTCCACTATTTACTCGTGTTTATCTCAAGCTGTCTACTTCAGTCACAGTCACTAAATTATTTATATCTTGAACTAGGAAACTCCAAATTAAAATCCACTAATTTTCCCTAAAACTAGACTCACATATATTCTTACCACAAAATTTTCAAAATTTTTGGTTTAGCCAATAAGTATAGTTTATTCTTTAAAGTCACCCCTATTTTTCTGTCCGACAGTTTCGACCCCTCTGCACTAAAAATTAAATATCTCTTTATACAAGATTTGGATAATGTTCTTGTTTGTTTCTTTTGAAGATAGACTCATTTATGATTTTAAGCATATAAATTATAACCCATAATAATTTTTTTACAATTTTTAATAATTTTCCCAAGTCAAAATAGGGAATTCCAAAATCACTCTGACTCTATCTCACAAATATTTAAATGTCTCACAATATGAAATTCTTTTGCTTACAACGTTTCTTTTATATGAAAATAGACTCAATAAGATTTTATTTCATATCTTATTCAACTTCTAATTCAATTTCCACCATTTTTAGTGATTTTTCAAAATCACACAACTGCTGCTATCCAAAACTGATTTATTACTAAATTTCACTCTTTCATGTTTTCTTTGTAGTAACTTTCATTGTAATACTTACTCCATTCCATCTTACCGAAAGTTTGCTCAACTATCGAGCACATGGCTCACAACTTTTCACATCGATATACCTGCACTTATTCATCACATAGTCATGTATATATGTATTTTCACTTAGTAAATTTCTTGTTGAACTCATCGGAATAATAACAGATACCTGGTGGCCTATGCATATACCACATTTGTAACCGAAGTTCTCTAGTACGCATAGTAGCCTGCACTTAGTACTACACATGCGACCTATCAATCTGGTACACGTAGTAGCTTGCACTTAGTACTACACACATGACCTAAACCCATCTTAAACACATAGTAGCCTACTCATAGCCTACACATGTGTTCTCACAATAGATCATTCGTATCATTTCTATTTCGAAGGTTCAACCGGGAAATTCCTCACTTTTCAACATTCAACAAATTCATTCATAGTCTATTTCGATTCATAATTTACATCAAGTGATCATTCAATATGCAACCACATCTCATATAATAGCAAAATATTATAACATAAGTAAAAACGATACATTATTTACATACAAACTTACCTAACATGTAAACACGATATTTTATATAACTCCATACATTAACTAAAATTATTAAGAATAAAATTATATTCGGATAATTCTTTAAAGCTTGAAATGGATAGTATCAGTACCAATTTGACCAGTACATAACATTCATGTTCAGGGAGAATTTTGAATCATGTATTAGATATTTTTATTACTAAATTGGTCAGCAATTTAGTTACAAAAATTGGACCAGATCTTGGAACATAAATAGACACAACAAATGCCACTTTTGGACATCATAATTACATGCTTTGGACAGTAATAATCCTTCTCCTAACGGCAACATTTAATAACTAAAATATAATAAGTGTCTTAAATTAGACAACCAATGATCCACATCACAACATTAGTATTTTGGACAGTCAATGATTCACGTTATATCAACAACATTTTAATTAGCTAAACACCATGAATTTGTCCTAATTGGGCAGCCAATGGATGTACAATATAACCGCAGCATATTAATTAGCAATAAACTGTATTAAGTTCCACTTTAACTCCCTCATGCAGTACAACCTAAACAACATGTAAGTTAAGTCAAATCCCTTCCACAAAATGAATTATACTTATTTCTTTAACTTCAACTGTCAACTTGGAAGTAACTTTAAACATAAATTTTTGGAAAGCACATTAAGCATTTAAAATGGATGTAAATGAACACATTTTCAAGACAACAAATTAGCCCTTTACAGCAGCACATTAAGCATCTAAAATTAATGTGAGTGAACACATTTTTAAGATAACAAATTAGCACTTTACAACATCACATTAAGCATTTAAATCGAACGTAAATGAAGACATTTTTAATATAACAACTCATCAATTGTACAGGGCATTTAATTTGTAAAATCATACTTAATATATATTATGTTTTAGACATTGTAAAATCATCAACGATGCAAGTTACTAAATCAGCATAACAACATCACATTCGGATAGTATTATTAACCCAAAATCGACAACTTAATTAACACCAATTGGCAGTATAACAACATCTAAATTTAACTGTGAAATCAACAGATTCGGACAGCTACATTTACTAAATAAAACAACATATATGGTAGTGCATCGAACAATGAATTTAACACATTCGGACAGCTACATTTACCAAATAAAACAGTATAAATGATGATGCTTTGAACAATGAATCTAACACATTCGAGCAGCTTAATTTTAAGCTCACTATCAGTTAATTGGTGAGTGAATAGCATATACAAATGTTGCATTTACAGTATGTTTTAATCAGTTTAAATAAGAGGAATTGAATGCTGAAATTTTCGGCATTCGGACCGCAAATATCTCTTTCAGACAGAGATAAGGTTAACATTTAACAACTAATATTTTTCCTTATTTACAACAGCAGCAGACCAATTACACCAGAATTTAATGCACTTTCAATACAACAACTACATGCTGAAGAAATAGACATTCATGCGGCAGATTTCAATAGCAACTTATGCATTTATTCATCAAAATTTTTCTTCACTTCTAACTGCAGTATTTTGCTAAAAATAACATGTATTTTAAGCTACTAAACTCTACTTAACAGTCCTATTAGCCGAACATTACTTGCATGTAATAAATATATTTTAAACATAAAAAATTTACAAAGTTTCTTTTGAAGAACTTACTGAACAGCAATCGAGCCCACCCTTGAACGATATCCTTCCTCTTCTTGCTGCTACCGAATTTCTTATGGAACCAGCTCCTAATTGAGCTCAAAATTAACATGCAATAGCTTTCCTCTTCCTTCTAATTTAGCTCCCAAGCTTGGCCGGATGTATCCATGGCTTTTCTAGGCTAAAACCGGTTACAAAATCATAGCTTTGGTTTTATTTATTTAATCTTTATTAACCAATTTACAAAACTAACCTTTAATAACATCATAATTTCAACACTACTAAGCCACAAAATTCCACTACCAACATTTATGGGATAATTACCACTTAAGGTCTCCCACTATTTACTTTCATAACCATTTAATACCTTTAACTTATAGAATTCAACTTTTATGCTTTACACGGTTTAATCCTTTTTACCGAATTAAACATTCAAATGGTAAAATTTCTTTACGAAACATTCACACAATAATTCTATCATGCTGTAAACTTTAATAAAATATTAAAATAATTATTTTGACTTTAGATTTGTGGTTCTGAAACCACTATTTTGATTTAACCCAAAAACAGACTGTTACATTAGTTGGCTATTACCACAAACATGCCATATCTCACAATTAAACCTTTCACCATAAGTATTTATTTAGCAAATACCAATCACATAACCAAGGTTATTAGCACATATATAGATACATCACCAAGCATAACAAAATAAGCCGACTGACATGGCTATAAACAAAACCAAACACATATCATTGACAAGCCAATTCAAATGACTAAATTCATTACCAAAATATATAGCAAAATGACCAAAGCTCCAATACATGCCATATAACCATAAACATAGTTTCAAAAGTACCAAAGTGATAGCTTGATAATGTGATGAGGTCTCCAACGATTCCTAAATCTGAGCTAGCTTTGATTTCACTATAAAACATGGAAAAATAAACAATGTAAGCTATAAAGCTTAGTAAGCTCGTGTGAAAATAGCTCAACTTATGAAATATACAATTCAAACATTTGATCATATGAATATACAACTTATATAAAAAGACAAACCTATCAAATATTCAATTGTAAGGTTAGATGTGAACATCACAAGTTTCTTCGATTTAAAGCTTATACGGTTCATGTACATACCTGTACCATCTTGTATCAATCTCATACTCATTCATATTTTTCATATACCCATTGAACCATTCGGAATACTATCGGATACCCGGGAAACTCGCACCCTAGGTGCCACATATATATATAGTCGAAGCTATCTTAATCTCATATCACATATAATGCTCACTCTCGAGCTATCAACGGGTCTGCTCACACAAGCTGACAGTCATGACGAAGCTACACGGTGCTATTCACGCAAGTTGACGAGTATTCGCAACACATGTCAGATAACTCAGCCACTGGTAAGACGTATAGACCAACACCCAAATCACATAATCCCTAATGACATGTCATTTGTATCCTAATCTATTCCTAAGGTTCAACCGAGATTTCATATTTGTCGAATTGTCGCCGAATATGTCCACAAGGTCGTAATCACAATTTATGCAATATCAACGCATTTAAAACATAAATACAACAATGCTTATTACATACGAACTTACCTCGATTGCAGAAACAGCGAAATAAGTCGATTAGTTCGGTACTTTGTTTTTCCCACGATCTAAATCTGAATTTTACTTTTCTTGATCTAAAAGTAATCAAAATTAACTTATTTAATTATCACTCTATTCAATTTAGTCCAAAATACACATTAAGACAACTTTACACTTTTCCCCTAATATTTTAACATTTTTACAATTTAGTCCTTATCTAATAAAAACATAAATTCATACAATTAGGTCCTACCCATGCTAATAAAATTTCTCTTATTACTATAGCAGCCCATATTTTTCATTTATTTCACAATTTAACCACAAAATTTCAACATTTCTCAATTTAATCCTTAAATGACAATTTTGTCAAAAATCACTTTACAAATGTTGTTTATCTAACAACAAGCATACATTTTCTAACATCAATCATCAACATACACCTATATTCATCAATGCAAAAACCCTAAACCTTTAAAAAAATTCAAATTAGTCCCTGGGCTAGCTAGATTAAGCTGCAACGATCTCAAAAACATAGAAATCATTAAAAACGGGACAAAAATGAACTCACATGCACTAGATGAACTTGACCAATTGATAAGCACCTCCCATGGCTATTTTAGATTGAATTTTCGGTGGATGAATACATTAAGGAAGAAGACACATTTGTTTTTCTATATTTTACTATGTTTATTAATCAATTTACTTATTTAACCTTTAATAAACCATTAAAAATCACTTAATATATGTCCATAAATGTCCACTAACATTAAAAATGGTCTAATTACCATATAAGGACCTCTACTTTAATATAACATAGCTATTAGACACCTTTAGCTAATAGAACTCAAATTTTGAACTTTACGCGATTTAGTCATTTTTATCAAATTATGCACTCAAACGATAAAATTTCTTAACAAAATTTTCACACAATCATACTATCATGCTGTAAACATTAACATAATAATAAAATAAATATTTTGACCTCATATTTGATGTTTCAAAACCACTGTTCCGATTTGACTAAAAATAGGCTGTTACAACTCTCCCCCACTTAGGAATTTTCGTCCCCGAAAATCTTACTAGAAAAGAGGTTAGGGTACTGTTTTCTCATAGCTTCCTCGGGTTTCTAATAGCCTCTTTGACTCTGTGACGTTGCCACAAAACCTTCACCAAAGCTATGCTCTTATTTCTCAACTCTTTAAACTTTTGAGCTAAAATTTTGATCGGTTCTTCGTTATACGTCATATCAGATTAAATTTCAATCTCTATCAGAGAAATTACGTGTGATGGGTCTGATCTATATCGATACAACATCGAAATGTGAAATACATTTTGGATCTTTTCTAACTCTGACGGTAAAGTTAGCCGATATGTCACTAGTCCTATTCTTTCTATAATTTCATATGGCCCGATAAATTACGGCCCGATAAATCACAGACTTAATTTGCCTTTGCAACCAAATCGAAGGATTTTCTTCCACGGAGATACTTTCAAAAATACTCTGTCACAAATTTGAAATTCAATGTCTTTACGTTTCAAATCTACGTAAGATTTCTATCGATCTGAAGCTGCTTTCAAACTATCATGAAGTACTTTCATTTTCTCTTCGGTGTCTCTGATCAAATCAACCCCATGAATTTTTTTCTCACTAAGCTTGGTCCACTACAGAGGAGTTCAGCATTTACGACCATATAAAGCTTCGTACGATGCCATTTTTATGCTCAATTGAAAACTGTTGTTATACGCGAATTCAACCAATAGTAAATATTTCTCCCAGTTGCCTTCAAACTCTAAAACACAGCAACGAAGCATATCTTCAAGAATCTAAATTACTCTCTCAGAATGACTGTTGGTTTGCGGGTGAAAATCAGTACTAAAATGCAACCGTGAACCTAAAGCTTCTTACAATTTCTTCCAAAATTGCAATGTAAACCTCGGATCTCTATCCGAAATAATAGAAACTAACACGCCGTGCAATCTAACGATCTCAGAAATGTACAACTTATCTAATCTATCAAGCAAAAGTCTATACTCACCGGAATAAAATGCGCTGATTTCGTTGGGTGATCCACGACAACTCAAATAACATCTTTCTTTTTCGAAGACAGATATAATCCCGATACAAAATCCATCTTAACTCTATCCCATTTCCACTATGGTATCATCACAGCTGTAGTAATCCCGAAGGCACTTGATGTTTGGCTTTAACTTGTTGACAAACCAAGCATCTTGACACAAATTCTGAAATGTCTCGTTTCATACCCGACCACAAATATAGTTGTTTCAAATCATTGTACATTTTTGTACTCCCTGGGTGAACAGATAAACAACCATTATTTGCTTTGTGTAGAATTTTCTGAATAAGTCGAAATTCTTTGGTACACAAATTCTACTTCAGAACATCAAACAATCATCGGATCAGATCTGATAGTCTGAATCAGTAGTTGGCTTGCCCTGTAATCTCTTAGCTTGCAATTCATTATCACACTTTTGAGCTTCACAAATTTGCTGATGAAATAACGGTTTAGCTTTTAATTCAGCCAAAATCGAACCATCATCAGATAAGGTTAACTAAGTATTCATCGCTCACAAAGAAAATAAAGATTTTCTACTCAAAGCATCTGTGACTACATTCTCTTTCCCTGGATGATAATGAATCACTAACTCGTAATCTTTCAGTAATTCAAGACATCTTCGTTGACACAAATTCAAATCTTTCTGAGTCATTATATACTTCAAGCTTTTCTGATCGATAAAGATATGGCACTTTTCACCGTATAAATGATGTCGCCAAATTTTTAATGCAAATATAATAGCGGCCAACTCTAAATCATGTGTCGGATAATTCTTTTCATGCGACTTCAACTGTCTAAAGGCATAAGCTATCACTTTGCCCTCTTGCATCAAAACACAACCCAAATCGTTCAATGACACGTTGCTAAAAATCACAAACTCTTTACCCGACTCAGGTTGAACCAAAACTGATGCTTCAGTTAACAATGTTTTCAACTGTTCAAAATTCTATTGACATTTCTCTGACCACTCGAATTTCACCTCTTTGTATAGCAATCTAGTCATCGATGTAGCAATCATCGAGAATCTTTTTAAAAAATGTCGATAATAACCAGCTAGTCCTGGAAAACTTCTAACTTCAAACACATTTCTTGGTGGTTTCCAGTCAACAACAACAGAAATCTTGTCCGGATCAACTTGTATGCCTTTTTTCGAAACAATATGTCCCAAAAATCCAACTTCTCGTAGCCAAAACTCACATTTGCTGAATTTAGTAAAAAATTTCTTATCTCTCAAAGTTTGTAATACAATTTTCAAATGCTCGGCATGCTCTGACTCATCTTGGGAATAGATCAGAATGTCATCAATGAATACAACAACAAATTTGTCCAAATACGCTCTAAAAATCCAATTCATCAAATCCATAAAAACTGCAAGAGCATTAGTTAATCTGAAAGGCATAACGAGAAATTCATAATGCCCGTACCCTGTTCAAAACGCAGTCTTCGGCACATCTGAATCTTTAACTTAGAACTGATAATAACCAGATCTCAAATCAATCTTCAAAAACACTGTTTCCCCTTTCGACTATCGAACAAATCATCAATTCTCAGCAAAGGATACTTGTTCTTTATCGTTACCTTGTTGAAATGATGATAATCAATACAAAGTCTTACTGATCCGTCTTTTTTCTTTACAAATAACACTGGTGCACCTCAGGGCGAAAAACTAGGTCGCGCAAAACCTATATTTGTTAATTCTTGCAACTAAGCTTTCAATTCTTTCAATTCTGTCGGAGCCATTCTATACGGAGCTATCAATATCGGTGATGTTCCCAATACTAATTCAATAGCAAACTCGACCTCTCTGATAGGTGGTAAACTAGGTAACTCCTCTAGAAACACATCTGGATATTCACAAACTACTGGCACTGATTCAATCTTCGACTCAGACACTTTTATATCTAGTACATTTGCAAGTAAGCATCATAGCCTTTTCTCACGTATTTTTGAGCTAACATCATGATATCACAACAGGAAAACTACTCGGCTCATCAGATTCAATTCGAAGAGTTTCATTATTCTGACATTTTAATTCAATAATCTTCGTCTACAATTCATAACAACATCATGCAGAGTAGACCAATCTATACCCAGAATTACGTCAAATTCATCAAACAGTAAAAGCATCAAATTTTCCAAAAAACAGTAACCCCGAGACATCAAATGACAGTTCTTGCAAACTTTATCAACTAGAACATACTTGCCTAAGGGGTTCGATACTTTAATCACAAACTCTGTAGACTCAACAGGTAGACTCTTACTAGACACTAAATTCTCACAAACATATGAATGAGTCGATCCAGGATCAATCAAGGCAATTACATTAGTGTCATAGAGAGAAAATGTACCGGTGATAACATCTGGTGATGACGCATCTTCGCAAGCGCGAATAGCATAAGCTCTGGCTAATGCTTTAGCCTCTGATCTCACAGCAGATTCCTTTATTGTTCTTTTGCTACTAGATATATTTCCCGTATTTCTAGGTCGTCTCCCTCTAGCAGCTATGTTACTCGATCTTGCATTCTAATATATGTCTTTCTCGAGTAACTCAGGATAATCCCGAATGAAGTGATTTTGTGAACCATATTTAAAAAAACCTTTATTACTCATCCAGCAGTCTCTAAAATGTCGTCTACCACATTTTTGACACTCGGGTTTGTTGTTTCTTACACTATGCACACTCGACACTGAAGTAGCCTGAGCTTTAAGACTCATGTATAGCTTTCCACGATCTCTATTAGAATATCCCACTAAAGCATTCAGATGACTATACAAATCCCGTGATTTCTTTAACAAGGATTGATAGGGTTTATTCATCAATCTCTTTCTTGAATATCTAGCTTCAAAATCAGCTTTTCTCTTTTCTTTGCCAAGTTCTTCGGCTTTACATACTTTTTCGACTAATACAACAAATTCTTTCAACTCCAGAATCTCGACTAGTAATTTGATGTCTTTGTTTAACCCGTCTTCAAATCATTTACACATAATTGTCTCAATGGAAACACATTCTCAAGCATATTTATTGAGTCTCACAAACTCTCTCTTATACTCAGTCATAGACATTCGACCCTATTTCAGTTCCAGAAATTCCTTGCGCTTTTGGTCGATGAACTACTGACTGATGTATTTCTTTCTAAACTCGGCTTGAAAGAATTCTCATGTAACCTGTTCTCTCGGTACTACTGATGTCAAAGTATTCCACCATTGATATGCAGTGTCTCTCAAAAGTGATACGGCGCATTTAACACATTCAGTAGGCATGCAAGATAGTTCATCAAATACTCTTATTGTATTCTCAAGCCAAAATTCGGCTCTCTCAGGATCATCGTCTACTGTAGCTCTAAACTCTTCAGCTCCATACTTTCAGATTTTATCACTGATAGCTTACTCAGTCGTAAAGGTTCCAAACCTTGAGGAGCTACGGGGATCGATTGGGGAATAGGTAGAGGTGGAGGTTGCTGAGCAACCGGATTAGTTTGGACAAACTCAATAAACCATTCATTCATCATTTGGAAGAAAGCTTCTTTGGCCTCTCCTCCCTGACTACCTGATACAGGTCTCGACTCAGATTGCGCTACTCCATGAACAAAGACTAGTGCATTACTCTCAACATCATCAGCAACAGCTCAATTGGGATCCATTAACTATATGAAAACACAGTTTAAACTATCAGGAGATATCACACTATCACAGGTTATGTATGGCATGTATAGCTAGACTCTCACATACGCTATGATACCAATAAATGTAACACCCCTCACTCGTATTCATTGTCGGAATAGGGTTACGAAGCATTACCGAACATATAACACAATTAAACATACATTTTTCATACAATTTTTTCTATTTCAAACATAAAACAATCACCATCATTCATATCGTCCCTAATACGAGCCTATGAGGCTCAAATCATGCTTTAGGAGTGGTTCGGGACTAAACCGATAACTCAAAAAACTTTTAGAAAACCTAGAAAATTTTTTAAATTATAGGGGATACACGCCCACGTAACACCCCTTACCCATGTTCGATGCCGGAACAGGGTACGAGGCATTACCGGACTTAAACATACACATTCATGCAAAAATTGGGCCATAAAATCTCTTTTAATTCAAAACCTTTCAAACACATGCATGTGCTTTCTTATTTGGGTCTACGAAGCCCAAAACATTCATCGGAATCGATTCAGGACTAAACCGGGAACTTTAAGAAGTTTCAGGAAAACTTAGAAAATTATCCCATTAAACAGGGTCACACGCCCGTGTGGACATAGTGACATGCCTGTGTGCCTTTGGCATGCCCATGTCCTCAGGCTGTGTAACTCTCTATTTATGACGTCAGCATGCACATCGAACCACACGACCGGGCCATATGCCCATGTCTCCAGGCCGTGTCCCTCACACGGTTGAGACACACGGTCGTGTCTCAGCCCGTGTGGCCAACACTTAGGCTATTTTCCTAGCCTTCATGTTACCCATAATCTTTTACAACCTTATGCACATCAAAATCACAAATCATGGCATCATTTTTAGTGATTAAACACTCTTTATTAAGACACATCCTTAACATTAACATGTCCTCTTACAAGTAATGCATCTACTCATGCAATACCAAGTCTAGATTTCTTATTTCACATTCATAAGACTTGTCATTTTGATGACCATTTTTACCATTATACTCTGTTTACCAACTTATCCATCAAGTATTCATGTTCAAATCATTATAACGTTATGTTTATATCATGCAATTACTACATAACTATGACCACCTAAATTGGTCATAGAGCATACATCCAACATACATGTCATATTACTAACCATGCATGGCAAACAAACATTATCACATTATAAACATTAGACATGACATGAATAGCTAGGCTTACAAGCCATAATCAATATGAGCCACTTCTCATGGCCATATACATATAACTAAATATAAGCCAACACATTTGGCCAAAGCAAAATAATACATGTCAATCAACTAGATCCCTATACATGCCACTCACTTGAAATTTCTAATATATGTTTCATTATTACAAAGATAGTGACTTGATAGTGTGATGCTGCCTCTGACGATCTCCAACCCCGAGCTAACCTGAAAACACTAAAGGAAAGGAAAGGAAAGGAGTAAGCTTTATAGCTTAGTAAGACCGTATGAAAATAATAAGCAATTAATCAACTTGCTTCTCATGGTAATACAACCCTATTTGCATTTTCACTCATGTTCTAGTCAATCTATTTTCTCAAGTCACAGTCACTAAATTATTTATATTTGGAGCTAAGGAATTCTAAATTAAGTTATGCTAATTTTCCCTGAAACTAGAATCATATATCTTTTTACCATAAAATTTTCAGAATTTTTGGTTCAACCAATTAGTACAGTTTATTCCTTAAAGTTATCATTTTTCGCTGTCTTATAGTTCTAGCCCCTCTTCACTAAAAATTAATTATCTCATAATATGGGACTCATGATGTTTTTGTCTATTTTTATTAAAAATATACTCATCAAGAATTTTAAAAATATAAATTATAACTCATAAATATTTTTTTACAATTTTAAATGATTTTCTCAAATAAAAAAAAGGGATTTCAAAGTCATTCTAACTCTGTCTCACAACAATTAAAATATTTCATAATATTAAACTCTTTTGCTTATACCATTTCTTCTATATGAAACTAGACTCTAGGATTTAATTGCATATTTTATTCAGCCTCTAACTCAATTTCCACAATTTTTGGTGGATTTTTAAAGTCGGACTATGGCTGCTGTCCAAAACTGTTTTAGTGTAAATTAACGATACTACGTTTATCACACCATATTAATTCATTTTCACCACATTGGTAAGGTTACATATTCATAAATCATAATTATAGACCTATAATCACAAGGTCATCACAAAATCATTCTCATAAGCATGAATTACCTATTTACATCTTCACTAAATGTGCATCATAAATTAAAATCATTTCTCATGAGCTTGGCATACATACCTGTGTTACTCAACATGCTCATATTCATTCCTTACTGATCATATAACATGAATTGAATTCATCTCATCAATTTCATGTAAGTACCTGTACCACTCACAATATGGTCATAACCTTTCTCATTTAACTTAAACCATAACTCTCACCGTTGAACCATTCGGAAAGCTATCGGATATTCACTAAGCCTTAAACATAGGGTATAATGCCGATGCCATGTTCCAGACATGGTCTTACATTGACTATCGAAGTCAAGGCCGACGCCTTGTCCTAGACATGGTCTTACACTAGCTCTCACATATTCGTGCCGATGCCATGTCCTAGACATGGTCTTATACTGACACATCTCATAGCTGATGCATGTCCCAGACATGTCTTACACTGGCTCTCGTCTCAATACCGATGCATGTCCCAGACATGTCTTACAATGGCATTTCATAATGTGGCCAATGCATGTCCCAGCCATGTCTTACAGTAGCACACACATATCGCCCAAATGTCATGGCATGAATATCCATTTATTCCTAAGGTTCAACTGAGAGGTTCCTCTACATCAATTCTCATCATACATAACCATTTCCACAATCAAGCAATTTATGTTATATCTATTCAAATACGTGTAATAACAATGTAGTTATATTATTTACATACGATTTACTCGTTTCTATGAGATATCATATTCCATTGAATTTCTAATGTATTCTACCATCACGTGAATGTTATTAACTTTTGGCATCACTTTCATCATACTCAATATCATCAACATATAATTCAATTAACTGAAGCAAGATAAATTCAAGTATATTAATGATAACATGGATAACATCCTTATTTAGTCATACGAACATACCTTGAATACGAAAACGACAATTTTACCATTAGTCCATAACCTTGTATTTTCTCGATTTAAGCCCGAATCTCGATTTCCTTGATCTCTCATTTCAAATATAGCCCATTTAGGACTTACATTATTCAAATTGACGCAAAAATCATATTCTGGAAAATTTACAATTTTACCCCTAAACTTTGCCAAAATTACGCTTTTGTCCTTAAGCTCGTAAAATGATTTTTATTCAATTTTCTTACTCTTGAAGCCTAGCCGAACTATTTTCATAACTATAGCAACTCAAGATTTCAATTATTACACACATTTACTCTCTATTTTACAAACTTTATAAAATGATACTTTTAGGTGTTTTCATGCTAACACCTTTCACAAAAGTTGTTTATTTCACAACTAAGATTCATTTTCTTCCATAAAAATATAGCAAACAACATGAATATTCTCATGGTAAAACCCTAGAATTTCAACCATTTTGCAAAATAGTCCCCTCATTAGCTAGATTCAGCTACAAGGGTTCCAAAAGTACAAAAATTATCAAAAATAAGCATCTAAATCACTTACTTGTGAGGGTGAACTGTTTGCTGAAATTTCAAGCTTCCAAACCCTTATTTTTTCTGGTATTTTCGGTGAAGAAAGATGGAGAAGAAGGGTGGCTACTTTTGTTTTATTTTATTAGTGTTTGCTTATGTCATCAAATACCAACCATACCAAATTTTAACTTTTCAACTCTTTTGCTCCCCCTATGGCCGGCTATCACTTATTTAATGGCCTAATTTCACTTTAAAGACCCCCAATTAAGGTTCTCTAGCAATTTGACACCTTTGACTATTAAAACAAAACTTTTTCCCTTTATGTGATTTAGTCTTTTTTCGTGATTAAGCACTCAAACGCCAAAATTAATTCACCAAAATTTTCATGCAATTACATAATCATGCTATAACACATAAAATAATATTAAAATAATTTCTTGACCTCGGATTTGTGGTTTCAAAACCGCTATTCTGATTAAGCCCTATTTCGGGATGTTACAGCCCGTGTCACAGGCCATGTGGACATTTGAAATGGGATTACATGGCCGTGTCTCAGCCTGTGTCTGACCCCGAGTAACTCTTTGACTTGGGTCACACGTCCAACCACATGCCCGTGTGACCAACCCGTGTGCCCTTCGAAATTGCCACACAAGCCCGTGTGCCAGGCTGCGTGCTAATCCGTGCCAAACCTTTAAGGTATATTGACTTATGCCACATGACAAAGTCACACGCCCATGGACTAGGCCGTGTGGAGCATACTGACTTGGTTTTTAGTTCAACACCAGGGGACACATGGCCATGTAACTTAACCATACATCACACACGGCTGAGACACACGTCCTTATCTCTGCCTGTGTGGATAAAAGTAGGCTATTTACCAAGCCATTTTGCCACCCAAATTGCACACAACTATATCAACCCAATTGGCACAAAAGCATAGCATATATTAACATTCAATCAATCTCAATCAAGCTTAATTCATGCAAATTCCATACCATCATCCACAGGTCACACAAGTATCATTATTTGTCATTCAATTTCATATCAAGTGCATATTTACAAAACACCCATATGGTCACTTTCAAATATATATTACTTGGTTATTACCACAAATATGTAACACCCCTAACCCGTATCTGATGCCGGGACAGGGTATGAGGCATTACCAAACTTGTACTCATACATTCATGCAAAAGTCAGCTATAAAATTTTTCTTTAAGAAAACTTCATTCATACATACACAAATTGTTCCTACTATTGGCCTACGAGGCCCAAAATAGCCATAAAAAAGGATCGAGACTAAATCAGGAACTTTTAGAAAAGTTTGGAAAATTTTCCCTAATACAAAGTCACACACCCATGTGAGATAGAGGACACGCCCGTGTCCTCCAGCCGTGTAACTCTCTGACTATGACATCAACACCAATTTAGGCTCACATAGCCGTGTCACACGCCTATGTGGCCAGACCGTGTGGTCAATTAAAATTAAATGAATTCTTCATAAAAAAGTACAGACTTCACACGGTTAGAGTAGACACTCATGTGGGTAGGCTGTGTCTCTCACACGGCCAAGACACACACCCGTGTCTTAGCCCGTGTGTTTACTACAGAGCATACTGACTTGCAAAATTTGGGTGCAGGGGAAACACGGCATAGACACATGCCCGTGTGTCTATCCGTGTGGACAATTTGAAGGCTATTTTCCAAGCCAATTGCCACCCTTAATCACTCATGCACTTAAACATAATTCATAGCATGCAACATGACATACTTAGACACTCAATATTCAATACCATAGCACTTTCACATCTTTATAATATCATCTTATTGCACATTCCCTTGATCAACCACTTGGAAGCATTTTATACAAACTTCATGCAAATCAATTTAATTATCCAAATCCCAAGTTGCACATTTATAACTATTGTCATCTTAGATTATTAAACCATTCCTTATTTCCTAGTATTAAATCCATACATCTTCATACATCCACCAAGCAATCATATTCCACATCATCAAGGCAACATCTCATGCATGCATGAACAATTAAATATTACAACCCAAGAATCAATCATGAGCCATATCACATGGCTATTACAAAATGAATCATCAATAATAGCATGACACATATCACAAAATGACCAAGTCCCTTATACATGCCATACTCAAAAATAACAAATTCACTATACCCAATGTTCTTTTGATAGTGTGATTGAATGCACTGAAAACTTCTGATCCCAGAGCTAGCTTGGCGAAACTACAAAGGATGGAAAAGAGAGGGGAGTAAGCATTTAACCTTAGTAAGTCCACATGCAAATAATATACAATAATAATAAACCATAATCATGCAAGACAGAATAACATAACCATTAAGGTTGTTCATCATTCAAGCATTCTAACCCATTTATCAAACGTTCACATATATATATGTATATATATGAATATACTTTCTCGTCACGTATCATCCTTTAACAATGCACCAACCATGAGTATAACATACGTAACTGTACATATCCAAAGCATATCAAATAATTTTACCTTCATTGCCATGCCCATCTTGGAACTTTCATCGCATCATTCATTATAATACCCGTTGAACACTTGGAATACTATTGGATACACGGAAAATTGTACACAAGTGCCACCTAAACATACGTAGCCAAAGCTACCTCCTATCATGCAACGCTCACAAATAAACTACTCACGGGCTTGCTCATATAAGATATTGATCAAGGTGTAACTACACGGGCTGCTCACAAAAGCTGTCAGATATCCGACCATTCAAGGATTACCTAGCCACCGGTAGGACACACAAGACCATTGCCCGGAACTCCATCACATGTATCACATCCATTATGAACTCGGGCCACTCAACGAGCTCGGATGCTCGCATCCATAATGAACTCAGACCACTCAACGAGCTCGGATGCCACATATATCACGAACCCAGACCACTCAACGAGTTCAGGCTTTTTAATTCCTAGTAACATGTCACTTGTATCCTAGACTATTCCTAAGGTTCAAACGGGATTTTTCCTCACTTTCACAAGGCATACTTTGTCGTACTTGCTCGTGATATCGTATGTAACGGTCATAATATCTTTTATGCTTTCATAAAACCAATAAGCATTTAACTCATAATAACAATAAAACATTTATCACATAATATCAAAACATTAAAAACATGCTACAACACCACATTATTTGCATATGCACTTACCTTGGTACAAAAATGATGGTAATCAAACCTAATCGTCGTATACTTTATTATTCCCTCGATCAAGACCTAGTTCACATTTTTCTTAATCTATAATGCCAAATTTAACTTGTTTGTTAATCACATTACTCAAATCAATCCATAATCAATACTTTGGTAAAATTACCTTTTTACCCTTATCTTTCCACTTATTTACGATTTAGTCCCTAGGCTCGTAAAATTAAATGTATGCATTTTCTTGGTTACCCAAGCCTAACTGAACCTTTACTATACTCATACCAGTCCATATTTTCCTTTATTTCACATTATTACTACCCACTTTTACACTTTTACAAACAAGTCCCCTTCTTAGGTGTTTTCACTAAAAATCACCTAGTAAAAGATGTTTATCATGCATCAAACATTCATATTCCTCTATTAATAAAAAAAATACATGCATGTTACACATGGTTCAAATTTCATACATGAACCCTAGCTCAAACTATAGCTAGAAATGGGTAGATCATGCTTCAAAGACTTCAAAAATATAAAGAACATTAAAAATGGGGCTAGGGAGCACTTACAATCAAGCTTGGAAATATTGAACAAAACCCTAGGTATGGCTATTGAGAATTTTAGCTAGTACATAGAGAAGATGGACACATTTTTTCTTTGATTTTCCCTTTTTATTCTTTTAATTACCAAATGACCAAAATGCCCTTAGGGTTTTTCTTTCAAATTTTTCCTATGCATGTCCATTTTTGTCCAAAATTATAGAAATTGGTCAAATTGCTAATTAGGGCCCTCTAATTCATAATCTAAAGCAATTTCATACTTAAAGCTTCTAGAATGTAAGTTTTGCATCTTATTCAATTTGGCCCTTAAAGTTCAATTAGACATTTTATGCATAGAATTTCTTCATGAAACTTTCACATAAGCATGAATTCATATCATAGACCTCATAAGAATCATATAATAATTATTTCTATTTTGAATTTATGGTCTCAAAACCACTGTTCTGACTAGGCCCTAATTCGGGATGTTGCAAACATGCCATATCTCACAATTCAACCTTTCACCACAAGCATTTCTTTAGCAAATACCAATCACATAACCGAGGCCATTAGCACATATATATTTACATAACCAAGTATAACAAAATAAGCCAATTGACATGGCTATAAACAAAACCAAACACATATAATTTACAAGCCAATTCAAATGGCTAAATTCATTACCAAAATATATAGCAAAATGACCAAAGCTCCTATACATGCCATATAACCATAAACATAGTTTCAAAAGTACCAAAGTGATAGCTTGATAGTGTGATGAGGTCTCCTACAATCCCTGAATATGATCTAGCTTTGATTTCACTATAAAACATGGAAAAATAAACAATGTAAGTTATATAGCTTAGTAAGCTCGTATGAAAATAACTCAACTTACCAAAAATATATAATTCAAACATTTGATCATATGAATATACAACTTATGTAAAAACACAAACCTATCAAATATTCAATAACAAGGTTAGATGTGAACATCACAAGTTTCTTCGATTTAAAACTTATACGATTCATGTACATACCTGTACCATCTCGTATCAATCTCATACTCATCCATATTTTTCATATACTCATTGAACCATTTGGAATACTATCAAATATCCGGGAAACTCGCACTCTAAGTGCCACATATATATAGCTGAAGCTATCTCAATCTCATATCACATATAATGCTCACTCTCGAGCTATCAACGAGTCTGCTCACACAAGCTGACGGTAATGACGAAGCTACATGGTGCTGCTCACACAAGCTGATGAGTATCTGCAACACATGTCGGATAACTTAGCCACTGGTAGGACATACGGACCAGCACCCAAATCACATAATCGTTAATGACATGTCATTTGTATCTTAATTTATTCTTAAGTTTCAACTGGGATTTCATATTTGCCGAATCATCGTCGAATATGTCCGCATGGTTGTAATCACAATTTATACAATATCAAAGCATTTAAAACACAAATATAACAATGTTTATTACATACGAACTTACCTTGATTGCAAAAACGGTGAAATAAGTCTATTAGTTCGATACTTTATTTTTCCCACGATTTAAATCTGAATTTCACTTTTCTTGATCTAAATGTAATTAAAATTAACTTATTTAATTATCACTCTATTCAATTTAGTCCAAAATACACATTAAGGAAACTTTACACTTTTGCCCCTAATATTTCAACTTTTTTACAATTTAGTCCTTATCTCATAAAAACACAAATTCATGCAATTAGGTCCCTACCTATGCGAGCCGAATATCTCTTATTACCATAGAAGCCCATATTTTTTATTTATTTCACAATTTAACTTCAAAATTTTAACATTTCTCAATTTAATCCTTAAATGACAATTTTGTCAAAAATCACTTTACAAATGTTGTTTATCTAACAACAAGAATACATTTTCTAACATCAATCATCAAAATATTCATCAATGGAAGAACCCTAAACCTTTAACATTTTTGCAAATGAGTCCCTGGGCTAGCTAGATTAAGCTGCAACGATCTCAAAAACATAGAAATCATTAAAAACGAGACAAAAATGAACTCACATGCACTAGATGAACTAGGCTGAATGTTAAGCATCTCCCATGGCTATTTTAGTGAATTTTCAGTGGATGAATACATCAAGTAAGAAGAAACATTTGTTTTTCTATATTTTACTATGTTTATTAATCAATTTACTTATTTAATCTTTAATAAACCATTAAAAATCACTTAATATATGTCCATAAATGTCCACTAACATTAACAATGGTATAATTACCATATAAGGACCTCCAATTTAATATATCATAGCTATTAGACACCTTTAGCTAATAAAACTCAAATTTTGAACTTTACGCTATTTAGTCCTTTTTATCAAATTATGCACTCAAACGATAAAATTTCTTAACGAAAATTTCACACAATCATACTATCATGATGTAAACATTAAAATAATAATAAAATAAATATGCTAACCTCGTATTTGAGGTTCCAAAACCACTGTTCTGATTTGACTAAAAACAGGCTGTTACACTATAGGTAGAGGTAAACAACTTCTAGAAAAAGTCGGGGAATGGACTAGCATTAATAAAGAGCCCAACAAAGGGAACTCCTCAAAATCAAAATATTCTAATCAAGTATTTATGCCAATAACTTTGTCACATCCTAAAAACCGGGTTAAAAGAAATGAGCATTAGATTGTGGGCTTGAGAGAAAAATCGAATCTTGCGTCATAGAAGTTGAAATGGGATAAAATAAATAATTAGTTAATAATAGTAAAAATAATAATAATTAAATAAAATAATATTGGTATTAATAGTTGGGGCATTAGTAAAAATTAATAGAGACTAATTTGGAATAATGGTTAAAGTAGAGGTTAAATGTATAAATTAAGATTAGTTGTTAAAAAGGGAGTTATTAGACAAAGGAGAAATATGAGAGGACTTAGAGGGTAAATAGCCTAATTTAAAAAAAAATTAGTTGGCTAAAAAAGCCACTTGCCTTCCCAATTTCCCTCCATGCTTTTTCATTTTAAAAATTTGTTAGATCTAGATTGAAAATTTTTCTCTAAAAAATTTCTACATTTTTTTATATATTTTCAGCATCTAAACACTCTAGTCTTTCAATTTTGCAAGAAAATCACTCAATCTTCTCCAATTTCTTACCTAAACTTAGCTCGTTTTTGTTCAATGGTGCAAATTCGTGGAGGTTTTTGAGCTAAAGGTAAATCTATTGTTTTCTTATGTATTAAACTTTTATTAGGCATTTTTAATTTGAATTTTTATAGATCTAAGTAAGAAAATTAAAGATCCATGGTTTTAAAGTTATCTTTTGCATAAAAAATGGTGAATCTCATAATAAAGAGCTAGGAGATGTTTTTAAAATAATTTTTATTATATTTTGACGAGATTAAGAGGTTTAAAAATTCAATTTATCAAAATCTTTAAATAATTGCATGAATTAAATGATTTTGTTTTGAGAATAAGGTTGAACGGTGGTTTTTTTGAGAAAAGTAGTGTCTAGTAAAATTGAGTTGAATTATCGGTCTAAACCTATAATTAAGCACAAGTTAAGGGGCTAGGAGGTAAACATTAAGGATTTAATTAAGTTAAAAAGAAGAAATTAAGCAAAATAGATTGTACGAAATAAGTCGAATAAGTATGTGTGAGTGGAGAGCCATTGTATGAATACAGAGAGATAAGTTAGATTGTTTTTGAATGCTTAGTAATACGTATATTTTTGTGTGAAGCTGAAAACGTTAGCGGAACCTCAACAAATCGGGATAAAGGCAACCATAAAGTTGACTAGTTCGACGAGCCATGATGAATTACAATTGAATGCATTTGTATGTCGTGTTTTACCATGAATTGTAAGATTTAGAGAGTCAAAATGAGGCTTGCGAATCCCCACTTATGATATGCATGCATGGTCTTGATATATACATTATAAATATAGGCATGGATTTTGTGTTATACATAAATATGTGTGAATTTTGTTATATAATATATGTATATATGCAAATGGAGTTTCTAAATAGGTATGTATATATGAAATAATTAAACGTGTTGTTATATAATATATATATATATGTGTGTTTATGATTATATATAGGTTTTAAGGGGTATTGTTTCATATAATATATATTTACGTATAAGGGTTGTATTATATATAATATGTATAGGAATGGGTGGTTATACATATAACAAATTATGTGCGTGGGCTTTATTGTATGTAAAATATATTTATATGCATGGACTTTATTATTATATATAATATATATACGTGGTTTTTGGTGTTATATATAATATACATTATGGGTATAGTTTTATATAATTTATAAATTTATGGGACTTTTAATGTATGCTAAAATTTGACTTGATAAAGGTTATTAAATAGGTACGTGTATATATATATTCATATATGGTTATGTAATGCTTGCGTATGGATATAAAAATAAATAATATAATGTGGATTCTTCTAACATGTAAAATTTATCAATAATACATATCTATGCATGCACGAACCCGTAAGTGAATTATGAGATTTATGATATTGTGAGTTTTGATTAGTGCAAAATTATATTATTGTGAAATGCTAAGTGTGAGCTCAACAGTAATGCAAGCCAGATATATTGTGTAATAAAATGTGATTAATTAGATATGTTGGCAATGTGAACACTTGAAACCGTTGGATATCATTGGCATGCCATAGGATTGTGTATACTGCCCCTTTTTATTACGTGTTAGGCATTGCGGCCCCAGAGATAGTGTTGGAGATATAAGGGGAATGTTGAGCATAGCTCTATTCACCATAGATAGTATGGTATGTTTGAAGAGTGTAAGCATACGTGCTACACTTACATGGAGATAGCGTATGACTTTATGAGTAATATGGTGTGTTTTGGAGATCCGTTTATCCAATGAGTATATAATTTGACTATGTTTCATATTCATGAACTGTCAATATATCACTGTGTTGAGTATGAAAATTGTGTTATATGTGAATTGTTAAAATATGTTTAAATCCTAACATGTCTAGTGCATGTATATATATTTGTGTTGTATGCATGTGTACTCATTGAGCTTTCCCAAGCTCACCCCCTTACTTTACCTTGCAGATAAATAGTTCCCAAGTTAGCGAGAAGGGTGACAAATCGGTGATTCATTACAAGGCATTTTCTTTCAGTATGTGTGTTGAGCTTTTAAGCTCTGAAGTGAAAGCAATGTGGGTCGTTCCAAGGGTTTAGTACTAGAATTAGACTTAAACTTTTTAAATAAAATTTTCAACAGGTTGTAAATAAACATTATAAACTGGTTTTTTTTGGGGGATTTTTTAACGTTATAATTGCTTGCTTGATTGCTTATCTGGATGGTTTTATTACTTGTTCAATGTGATGATAATTAAATGAACTAACAAACTTTTGCGACTAAGGGAGACTACCGAGTATTAAGTATGCCTTATACCTTCTGATTTTGTGGATGAAATGATTAATTTAGAAAAGCAGACATTTAGGTCTAATTTCCTATATAAAATATTCTACAATTGTGTGGTGTGTATGGTTGGTTAGTGTGGTTTGTAAAGTTTTAAATAGAGAGTCACCTTAGTGGCTAATGTGATGTTCCGAATTCGGATATGACTGTCCTGGTCGGGTTTGGGGTGTCACAATCTTCTCAAGTACCATTTTATCCCAATTAAGGATATTATGTTTCATATCCAATGGTAAGACAACTAGTTGGAATTTCAATTCAATTTTCAATAACACCACAGTCGGTAAGTCAATTCCCATGGTCTCAAGGTTTAAGTCTTTAGAATTGTCTTAGTAACTTTCTTGAGGCGAAATCCTAGGAGGCATAAGAATTTAAACATGATTTAGACACATTTTCTTTGGATCATTTGAGCTTTTCAAGCCTACCATATTAATTTAACCCTTGGAACATTAGTTTGAGCTATATGGCCTACTTTATTATGGTTTACCTACATCATAAGTCATATATTATCATCTTTTTAATTTTTACCTTATCTTGCACCAGTCTTAACTATACTTGTCTTGGTGACTAAAATTTAGGGGAGAATTCAGAAAGATGTACATGTTTCGAAAGAAAATAGAAAGAACAAAAAAAAATCTAATCAAGTGTTGAGAAGTATTGTTGAGCATGAGTTTCAAATTAAGTTTGGAGGTGTTAAAACCCGTTAGTAGGAAGACTATGCCCTAAATGGTCTAAGACAAAATTAAGGTTAAGATTATTTATCCTAAAAATCACTTCTCTTTATCTCTACCTTTATCCTAGCCTTATTATAACCTTATAAAAGACCTATTGATTTTGATAATTATGCCAACTACATTAGTGGAGAGACATTACTAATTTCAACCTGTGAAGACCATTAATTAAACCTTAGGATTGTTTTGTCTAATTAAATAAGGAAAATTAATTGAATGGTGGATTTTATATATGACTTTGAATTGCATGCGAATTATGGCTTGTGTTAACATTTTCTTTTATTAAGTATAAAAATTTGAAATAATATTTGCATGCGAGCAACTTATCAGTAAGAAGAGTTTGTGAGCATATTGTTGATGCATAATTACATGAAGAGTTTATTCTGCTTAAATATTGTGCAAGATTGCCCTATTGATTTTTTTCTTTTTTTCTTGAAACATTACTCAGGACGAGCAATGGATTAAGTTTAGCACTGTGACAACTCTAAATAATATAGGTTTTTACATCACCTTTTTTCCTTAGAATTTATACAAATCTCGAGTATTGGGATAGCTAATTGTGTAATTTTAGTTCATATTGAGACATTAGGCATAATTTTAGTAAAGTTTGTAATTTTACATAATTAGGTGTTAATTTTACATCATTTCATGTTATTATGCTACATGTTAATTTCTTGCTTAAATTGTTGTAGTTTGGACTATTGAATTGCTCAATGTTGGGAGTTATAGTATGGACACACATGCAAGTAAGCTAATTATCTCACACTATGGATGGAAAACTAATGAATTGAACTCAGAGAATTGATTTAACCAAGCTTGGAAGATGATTGCTGAAAGGAATTAAGTTTGTTTTCTAATTGGGTTGCCAAACCGTCCATTAAGGGTAGAAGAGCTCAAATTCGGAAAAGACATGAAGAGTAACCCAAATCAATTTTGGAATAATTGAATGAATGTCCTTATATGTGTTAAAAAATTCACAAATCAACCCCAACAAAGTCCTTTGATTCTAACCCCATGCCTTAAATCAAGCATGAATCAAACAACCACCATCTCATCATCCCATAAATCAAGGCAGACCATGCACGGGAGATTTCTAAGGGATGTTCATGCTATTTTTAGTAAACTGCCAAGCTCTCCCTCAAGTATAAATACCACCTTCCATTCATCATTCATTCTGCCAACATTCATTCATTTCTTTCCATCTTCCCATTTTCCCTTATAAAGCATCTCCTTAAGAGAAAAGCTTTATTGGCCAGCCACCTTGAGGAGCAATTTGAAAATGAGGAACCATGAAAATCGGAGGAAGCCACCACAGATAGTCTTCAAGAAATTCCCAAATTCATAACCGAGTTTCTTCTTCTTTTATCTTTAATTTGTTCTTAGTTTATAAACTTGTTTGCAAATTGTTTGATTGCTTTTCCATTAATGATAATGACTTAAATTGTTTTAGCTAGAATAACTGTAATGCTTTGATTAAATTCATTCAATTCATGTTTATATTGTTCTATGCCTCAGTTTTTCATGCTTTCAATTAAAATCATTCATGTTATTCATGTATTAAAATATGTCTGAATGTATTAGTATTAGTTACTTAATCCAAACCATATGGTAATTAATGGACGCAATAATTGAAAGGTGCATGCTTAATTTATATCCGACCCAAAATAAATTAAAGGATCATAATGATTCCAAAAGAATGCTATTACTTTGCATACTTTAGGTTTATTTGATTAAATTGTTTCAAACCAACCTAGTCCCTGTTACTTCAGATAAATTCTAAGGAATCCTTAGTTAAATATTGACATAGAAATATGCAAGTTTTCCTAAGTATAAAACTTCGAAATAACTTATATTAGATTCCAAGTTAATGAATGATCGAGTTACCATGAAATTTCTTTGGAACATTTATTAAACATGATGATGAATGAATTAAATTAAGAAGTTGTAATTATTCTAGCTTATTCATGTTATTGTTGTTCCATCTTATGAAATTATTACTAAACCATCTCATTACATTTCATTTCATCAAGTTAAATCATTTGCATATAGTTAACAATTTAATTTTAACATCCATTACCACATGTAGCAAATTAAAAATGCAACTTGGGGTGATCAATTACACCTGTAACACCCCTTAACCATGTCCGCCGCCGGAACAGGGTACGAGGCATTACTGAACTTAAACATACACATTCATGCAAAAACAGGGCCATAAAATCTCTTTTAATTCAAAACCTTTCAAACACATGCATGTCGTCCTTTATTTGGGTCTACGAAGCCCAAAACATTCATCAGAATTGATTCTGGACTAAACCAAGAACTTTGAGAAGTTTTAGGAAAACTTAGAAAATTTTCCCATGAAACAGGGTCACACGCCCGTGTGGACATAGGGACACGCCCATGTCCTCAGGCCGTGTAACTCTCTGTTTATGATGTCAGTATGCACATCAAAATACACGGCTGGGCCACATGCCCATGTCTCTAAGTCGTGCCCCTTACACGGTTGAGACACACGGCCGTGTCTCAGCCCGTGTGGCCAACACTTAGGCTATTTTCCAAGCCTTCATGTTACCCATAATTTCTTACAACCTTATGCATAACAAAGTCGCAAATCATGGCATCATTTTAGTGACTAAACACTCTTTATTAAGACATATTCTTAACATTAACATGTCCTCTTACAAGTAATGCATCTACTCATGCAATACCAAGTCTAGATTCCTTATTTAACCAAAGTACATTTCTTCTTTAACTGTGACAGTGCATAATTCACATAATCTTTATGTCAACCTAATACTTTTCTAGCTCTGGCTTACTTATCAACTCATTCTCAATATCTAATCGTGTTTATACATATTTCTCCATTGAAATCTTTGGTTTCATACTTGTGAATTTATTCAGCGCAAATCTCGTGAAATTCCATTACAATACACCACTCTGGTAAGGGGGTGAGGTCTAAGGGCCTCTGACTCGACTCTCATATACATACACATGTAACACAACTTTCATCATCATAGCAACATCATCAAAATCATATCATTCATTTTAGACAGACCGACATTCATATTCATTTTACGCCAACTTTCCAGTCATCTCATTTAGACAAGTATACTCATACATGCATTCTATGAATTCTAAGTAACTTTACTTATCCCATTCATTTAATCAAACTAGTCATGTACATAACATTACGAGAGAGCCAACAAACATGGATTAGTATATTCCAATCTGTACTTTCATTTCACACATCATTATATGCATATAATTACAAACATGTAAATCAATCCAAGCAATTTAACACTTATACTCAGACTATGTGAATTTGCAACCATATTCATTCAAATAAGTATAAATGAACATTCTTGCAACCTGTATTTTTAGTAAGTTATCTAAACACATGTATTCACTCGAACAAATCAATCATGTACACCATGGGATTATCAATCAATCATAGATAAGCTCATTATACCATGTACACATTCTATTTCATGTTCCTCATATCACAAATATGTACATATACATTTTATGAATTCTTGTTCGTACCTTTCCGAGTTTCAACTCTTTATAACTGCACTTTATTGAATACTTTAGCATCATTATCTACGTGATCGAGTGTAGCTCGGTTGGAGAGTACCTTGCCCACACAAGATAGTTCTCATTCGCGCCGGGAGACATCACACTATCACAAACTTGTGGCATGTATAGCTAGACTCTTACACGTGCTAGGTTAGTCTGAGAATCGACTAAACCATGCTCTGAATCCACTAAATGTAACACCCCTTACCCATGTCCACCGCCAGAACAGGGTACGAGGCATTATCAGACTTAAACATACATATTCATGCAAAAATCGGGCCATAAAATCTCTTTTAATTCAAAACCTTTCAAACACATGCATGTCATCCTTTATTTGGGTCTACGAAGCCCAAAACATTCATCAAAATTGATTTGGGACTAAACTGAGAACTTTGAGAATTTTCAGGAAAACTTAAAAAATTTTCCCATGAAACCAGGTCACACGCTCGTGTCCCTTTGGCATGCCCATGTCCTGAGGCTGTGTAACTCTCTGTTTATGACGTCAGCATGCACATCGAACCACACAACCAGGCTATATGCCTATGTCTCTAGGCTGTGCCCCTCACACGGTTGAGACACACGGTCGTGTCTCAACTCGTATCTCATCTCGTGTGGCCAACACTTAGGCTATTTTCCAAGCCTTCATGTTACTCATAATCTCTTACAACCTTATGCACAACAAAGTCCAAATCATGGCATCATTTTAGTGATTAAACACTCTTTATTAAGACATATCCTTAACATTAACATGTCCTCTTACAAGTAATGCATCTACTCATACAATACCAAGTCTAGATTCCTTATTTCACATTCATAAGACTTGTCATTTTGATGACCATTTTTACCATTATACTCTGGTTACCAACTTATCCATCAAGTACTCATGTTCAAATCATTATCAAGTTATGTTTATATCATGAAATTACTACATAACTATGACCACCTGAATTGGTCATAGAGCATACATCCAACACACAAGTCATATTACTAACCATGCATGGCAAACAAACATAATCACATTATAAACATTAGACATGATGTGAATAGCTAGGCTTACAAGCCATAATCAATATGAGCCACATCTTATGGCCATATACATATAACTAAATATAAGCCAACACATTTGGCCAAAGCAAAATAATACATGTCAATAAACTAGATCCCTATACATGCCACTCACTTGAAATTTCTAATATATACTTTATTATTCCAAAGGTAGCGACTTGATAGTGTGATGCTGCCTCCGACAATCTCTAACCCCGAGCTAACCTGAAAACACTAAAGGAAAGGAAAGGAAGGGAGTAAGCTTTATAACTTAGTAAGACCGTATGAAAATAATAGGCAATTTATCAACTTGCTTCTCATGGTAATACAAACCTATTTGCATTTTTACTTATGTTCCAGTCAAGCTATTTTCTCAAGTCACAGTCACTAAATCATTTATATCTGGAGCTACGGTACTAAAAATTAAGTTCTGATAATTTTCCCTGAAACTAGACTCACATACCTTCTTACCATAAAATTTTCAAAATTTTTGATTTAGCCAATTAGTACAGTTTATTCCTTAAATTTACCCATTTTTCGCTGTCTGACAATTTTGACCCCTCTTCACTAAAAAATAATAATCTCATAATACGGGACTTGGATGATGTTCCTATCTATTTCTCTTGAAGACTCATTAAAAATTCTAAACATATAAATTATAACCCATAACTATTTTTTTACAATTTTCAATGATTTTCTCAAATCAAAATAAGGGATTTCGAAGTCATTCTGACTCTATCTCACAATAATTTAAATATTTCATAATATGAAACTCTTTTGCTTACATCGTTTCTTCTATGTGAAACTAGACTCATAGGGATTTAATTTCATATTTTATTCAGTCTCTAACTCAGTTTCCACAATTTTTGGTGGATTTTCAAATTCGGACTATGGCTGCTGTCCAAAACTGTTTAGTGTAAATTAACAATACTAAGTTTATCACACCATATTAATTCATTTTCACCACATTGGTAAGGTTACATATTCATACATCATAAGTATAAACCTATAATCACAAGGTCATCACAAAATCATTCTCATAGGCTTGAATTACCTATTTACATCTTCACCAAATGTGCATCATAAACTGAAATCATTTCTCATGAGCTTGGCATACATACCTGTGTTACTCAACATGCTTATATTCATTCCTTTCTAATCATATAACATGAATTGAATTCACATCTCATAAATTTCATGTAAATACCTGTACCACTCACAATATGGTCATAACCTTTCTCATTTAGCTTAAACCGTAACTCTCACTGTTGAACCATTCAGAAAGCTATCAGATATTCACAAAGCCTCAAACATAGGGTATAATGCCAATGCCATGTCCCAAACATGGTCTTACACTGGCTCATCCATTAAGTCGATGCCATGTACCAAACATGGTCTTACACTGGCTTATCCATTAAGTCGATGCCATGTCCCAGACATGGTCTTACACTGACTATCGAAATCGAAGCCGACGCTATGTCCCAGACATGGTCTTTCACTAGCTCTCACATATCCGTGCCAATGCCATATCCCAGACATGGTCTTACACTAACACATCTCGTAGATGATGCATGTCCCAGGCATGTCTTACATTGGCTTACATCTCAAGGCCGATGCATGTCCCAGACATGTCTTACACTGGCACACAAATAACCTGAATGTCATGGCATGAATATCTGAATTGTTTCTTAAGGTTCAAACGAGAATTCTACTATCTCAATATTCATCAAACATAATCGTTTCCACAACTAAGTAATTCATGCTATATCAATTTAAACACATATAATAAAAATATAGTTATACTATTTACATACAACTTACTTGTTTCAATGGAATATCATATTCCATCAAATCTCTAAGCATTCAATCAACACATAAATGTTATTTACATTTGACATCACTTTCTCATATACAATATCATCAACCTAAACTTTAATACAGTCATGGCAAGATAGATTTTAAATATAATAACAATGGCATAAATATCATGCTCATTTAATCACATAGACTTACCTTAATTGCAATTTCGGCTAATTATTCTCTTTTTGTCCTTAACCATGCACTTTCTCGATTTAAGCTCAAATCTCAATTTTCTTGATTTACAAGGGATGGAAGTTGCTTAAATTTTGAGCTTTCAAAACCCCTATTTTGCTGATATTTTCGGTGGGGGAAGGAAGAAAGATGAAAAGATGACATCTTTTTCTTTTTTGTTTTATTTTAATGCCAAAAAAAGCTACCTAATACCCACAAATTTGACTTTTCAAACTTTTTCTCTCTATGGCCGACCAAGCACCAGTTCTCTAGCTATTTAACATATTTAGCTAGCAAAAAAAAAACTTTCCCTTTATGCGATTAAGTCCTTTTTCGCAATTAAGCATGAAATCGCTAAAGTTATTTCACCAAAACTTTCATACACTTATATAATCATGCTATAACACATAAACTATCATTAAAAATAATTTCTCTTGCCCCAAAATAGTGGTTCTGAAACCATTGTTTCGACTACGCCTAAAATCGGGTTGTTGCAACACCCCCGAAATGATGATTCGCTTGTGTCTTCAACACTTGGATATGTCTCTTGTTCAATGTGCGACTAAGGCCTCCCAAAAATCATAATTTCTTTCTCATTCTTGCTCTCTTCCAAACCCTCTTGCATGTTGAACGAACACTTGAAAGATTACACCAATCCATAAAATTTGCAAATTCGTTGGCAAGATCAGGTATTGTCTTCACTACCTGACACTCATATCCTTATAATGGAAATGTGACAGCCCAAAATTTACCCTAGTCGGGAAGTGGTTTCGGGACCACAAGACCGAGTCGTAAAAATAATTACTTGCTATATTCTATGCTTATTATGTGTGAACATGAGTATGTGGAAGTTTCACTCCCTAATTTTACCAATTGCATGAGAAATTATTAATTGGGATCAATTTGAGACATTGTAAAAATATGATAGTCTAATTCAAATGGTCTATTAGTGCATGTACCAAAAAGAGTGGTTTTGCATGTCAAATTGCCCAAAAGATGATGGGTGGCCGGCCAAGGAGTGATGGTGCTCCACTTATTCCAATTTATTATGTTTTGTTTAGTTAACAAATGACTTAAAATAATTATAATAAAATGGAATAAAAGAGAAAAAGGGAAGAGGAGTGTTCATATTCTTCTCCACCTTGCCAAAACCGAAACCAAAGAAGAGAAAAAGGAAAATTCTCCTTTAGGCAATTCGGCACTACATCTTGCTAGTAGGAGGTAAGTTTTGAAGTGTTAGTTAAATCTTCTTATATGTTTAAGTCAATTTGTGAATGTATTTTGACAATATTAAGAAGGATTCAAACTTTTATGATGGTTGGACACTAAACCGTGTATCAAAGTGCTAGAATTAGTAGTTGTTTACATGTATTATTGAATGAATAGAAGGTAGAAAGGGGGTTTAGATGGAAGGTTCATTTGATTTATTTTTGTCCTTGTATGAGAAGAGGTTCATTGTTAAGGCCGAATGAGCATGCTAGATTAGTTGAAAAAAAATGTTCATACTATGAGGTAATTTGAACAATTGACCGAAACATGGAAGGAAGGGTAAGATTTATAAATTATGTTTTAGAGTGAAAGGTATAATGAAAGTTGTATTAAGTTTAATGTGCATACTTTGGTCTAAGTGTGGAGGAGTATTCGGCTAAGATAGTTGAATGTGGGTGTTGCCGATTTTTAAATGTAGATTATGGGAGTAGCTATAATGGGCATTAAGATGTTGAACTTAAGAAATTAGAAGTAAATGAACTTGATAGTATTTAAGAGATAGAGGTGATAGATTAATGTTGCACATTCGGCTATGGTTAGGCATGTTGATGACCTTATCTTGATTTAAATAATTAGGCATAAAAGGGTGGTAAAGGGGATGGAATTGTTGAATGATTAGTTGGGTAACAAAAGAGGCATTCGGCCATCTCTTGAGAGCTTGTGTGATGTTGGGTTTAAAATTAGCAAAGGTAACTTACCTAATGCATGTGCATGTGTGATTAGATTTTTTTGATGACATGATAGTTGCATGAGGTTATTAGCCGAATATACTAACATACATATACATGTGAAATTGGATTGTAAATATTTAGCAAGGTGGTTAAACTAGTTAAATTATTGATTTAGCTCAAGGAGTTAAAGGAGGTGAATCGAGCAAAGGCAAAGAAAAGGTTATCGAGTAGCCGAGTTAGAACCGTCTTACCCAACACGAGGTAAGTCATTAAGCATGTAGTTGGTATTATTTCAATGGTCATAATGTTATGTATTGATGCTGAATGGGATGAATAAATGTACATATATATATGCATGTACGTATGTGATGATGAAATTGTTGAATGAAAGAAAAGAGGTAAGATGTAATGAGTTGTTGATCTCGGCACTAAACGTGCGGGATAACCATTTATGACCATGAGATTGGCGCTAAGTGCGCGGGATTAAATTGTACAGCACTAAGTGTGCGATTCGACTATGTTGCACTAAGTGTGCGAAATGAATATGATGCACTAAGTGTGCGAATTGACCATGCGGCACTAAGTGTGCGAGTCTGACTATGTAGCACTAAGTGTGCGATTTGATTACGTGGCACTAAGTGTGCGAGTTGATTATATAGCACTGAGTGTGCGGGCTCAATATACATTCGTGAATCATTATGGACACTATGTGTGCGACACTGTTGAGTTGATCGCGGACAACGGATCGGGTAAGTGTCTTGAGTACATGGCTAATATGTGCTATGCGTATACTTGGTGTTGAGCTCGGTAAGTTGAACCTATGTGACAACTATACTTGAAGTCACGTACATAAAAATTTATCGTAGGATGGGTGAAAGGCCGTTTTGTTGTTTGATTGTAACGAAAATAAATTGATTTATGAAAATGCTTCAATTTCCTATTGATGAGTATATGAATTGTGAATGCATGAATTGATATGAAATTGATTCGGTAGGTTGGAGGAACTATGGCATGGTTCGGTATGGATGGAGTAAATTGTCTCATTCCATTTTGTTCCTCTTGTGATAATGTTATTGATGTATAGTAGAGCATTGCTTATGACTTACTGAGTTATAAAATCACCCGGTGTTTCCTTGTCACCCATTATAGGTTGCTTGGACTCATCAATTTTTGCGGGGTCGGGCCGTCATCGAAGTCATCACACCGGATAGCAAGTTTTGGTACTTTCTTCTTAGTGTGCTTAGAAGATCATTTTGGCATGTATAAGCTAGTACGTTGTGTTAGAATTATGGCATGTAAACTTTAAGCCATGCGAAAATGGCACGAATGTACGATTGAGTTGGATCAAGGGTAGGCATGAAATGGACCTAGTTACTTTCGTAACAGATGCTGGCAGCAGCAGTGTCATGAGATTGAAAAATCACTAAAAATAGTAGGAGTGGAATTAATTGATGAATAAATTATGTAATCGAAGCTCGATGAGTCTGCTTTCATGAGGAAGTAACGAAAAGATCATATGGGCAGTATATTAAGAGATAATCAGATTTTTGTGGGACAGGGCCAGAATGGTTTCTGGATTCCCTGCTCCGACTTTGGAAATTCATTATAAATTAACCAGAGATAATTAGGGGTCGTACCATATATGTACAGATTCCTCTCTGAGTCTAGTTTTCATAGAAACAAACGGCACCAGTATTGAAGCCCCGTGCAGGGAGATATTCAAGTCGTAATGGGAAAAGGTCAGTGTAGTCGACCCCTGCAACTTGGGGAACTTTGACTAATAAACTGTACTAATTGGCCCGACCAAAAATTCTAGAAAAAAAATACATAGATGGGCACATGAGTCTAGTTTCTGGGAAAAATTATGAAACTGATTTTCGAGTTACGAAACTCAAGATATGATTTTTAAAACGACTAGTACACAGATTGGGCAGTGTCTGGAAAATAAATTTTGTAAGGGGTTAAAGCCAGTTAACACCTCGTGTTCGACTCCGGTGTTGGTTTCGGGTTCGGGGTGTTACATTTTATTGGTATCAGAGCTATGGTTTAGTCGGTTCTAGGACTACCATAGCACGTATGAGTCTAGCTATACATGCCATAATGTTAATGTTTAAAAGGGTGATGACTTCTGACGGTTGAAATGTTTTTGTCTTGATTAGTAAATGGATCCCGGTGAGGAAAGAACCCTAGCGGATGACGTTGAGAGCGTAGCGGCTGCTCCTGCACAAGGGACGCCGCCTGTTGAACCTCAGTCATCTGCGAATAATCAAGGTGAGGGGGCTAAACAAGCCTTCTTTACCATGATGAATGAGTGGGTTGCGCAGTATGCCCGAGCTAACCCGGCTGTCCAACAATTCCCAAATTTGAATAATCCACCCCAAGAGCCTGTAATGCCATCAGTCGCTGATCCTGTGAGGCTGAGTAAGCCACCGGTAGACTTGATTAGGAAGCGTGGGGCCGAGGAGTTCAAGGCCATAGTAACTGATGATGCCGAAAGGGCCGAGTTCTGGCTTGATAACACCATTCGGGTGTTCGATGAATTGTCATGCACACCCGATGAATGTCTAAAATGTGCTGTATCTTTGTTGCGAGACTCAGCCTACTATTGGTGGAGGACCTTGATTTCCATAGTCCCGAACGAGCGAGTAACTTGGGACTTCTTTCAAACGGAATTCCGGAAAAAATTTATTAGCCAGCGGTTCATTGATCAGAAGCGTAAGGAGTTCTTGGAACTCAAGCAAGGCCGTATGACTGTGTCTGAATACGAACATGAATTCGTAAGACTTAGTAGGTATGCCCGGGAGTGTGTAGCTGATGAGGTTGCTATGTGCAAAAGATTCGAGGAAGGATTGAATGAAGATTTAAAGCTACTAATGGGTATTTTGGAAATAAAGGAATTCGTAACACTAGTCGAACGAGCCTGCAAGGCGGAGGAACTTGGAAAGGAGAAGAGGAAGGCTGAATTTGAATCTAGAGATTATCGTAAAAGATCGACGGGTAAAGCTCCGTTCTCAGCTGTAAAGAAGTTCAAGGAGGACATTAATAAGTCGAGGGCGACTGCGGGAATTTCCATCAGGGCAAGACCATCGATGGGCTCCCGAGCTACTTCGGTAGCTAGTGTGGGCAATAATCGTCACGAGAAACCTGAATGTCCCCAATGTGGAAGACGACACCTAGGTGAATGTTGGGGCAAGTCTACTAGCAGGGCCTGTTACGGGTGCGGTTCGAAGGACCATCTCATTAGAGATTGCACGGAGCTGGATGAGAAGAATAAGATTCAAGGTGCAAGACCTAGTGGAGTGACATCTAGAGGTAGACCACCGAGAATTTTTGGAGGCAGGGGTGGT
The DNA here is from genome assembly GCF_007990345.1 of Gossypium hirsutum. Lineage (NCBI taxonomy): Eukaryota > Viridiplantae > Streptophyta > Magnoliopsida > Malvales > Malvaceae > Gossypium > Gossypium hirsutum. The sequence continues at coordinate 63,958,043 of NC_053435.1, forward strand.
AGTCAGAGGGGGGCTTCTGATACGGCCGATCGCGCCGAGAACCGTGCTCCTGCTAGAGCATATGCCATTCGCGCACGAGAGGAGGCATCCTCCCCCGACGTCATCACTGGTACCTTCACTCTCTTTGATACTAATGTGATTGCATTGATTGACCCTGGTTCTACTCATTCATATGTATGCGAAACCTTAGCAACCAGCAAGACTCTACCTGTTGAGTCTACTGAGCTCGTAATTCGAGTATCAAACCCTTTGGGCCAATGCGTACTTGTTGATAAAGTGTGTAAGAGATGCCCTCTAATAATCCGAGAATCCTGTTTTCCGGCCGATTTGATGCTTTTGCCGTTCGACAAGTTTGATGTTATTCTTGGTTTGGATTGGTTAACCGCGCATGATGCGGTTGTAAATTGCAAAAGCAAGACTATCGACTTGAGGTGCGCAAATAACGAAATAATCCGAGTTGAGTCTGCGGACTTAAGGGGGTTGCCAGCTGTAATATCAGCAATGTTGGCCCAGAAATATGTAAGGAAAGGGTGCGAAGCATACCTCGCGTATGTACTTGATGACAAGGAGTTAGAAAAGAAACCCGAATCGGTGCCGGTGGTCTGTGAATACCCAGATGTTTTTCCTGAAGAGTTACCGGGTTTGCCACCTGTTCGGGAGGTAGAGTTTGGTATTGAGCTTGTACCTGGAACTACGCCTATTTCGATCGCTCCATATCGTATGGCACTAACCGAGTTGAAAGAGTTGAAAGCTCAGTTGCAAGAATTGACGGATAGAGGTTTCGCTCGACCGAGTTTCTCACCTTGGGGTGCACCAGTATTGTTCGTGAAAAAGAAGGACGGAACCATGAGGTTGTGCATTGATTATCGTCAACTGAACAAAGTGACGATAAAGAATAAGTATCCGTTACCGCGTATTGATGATCTGTTCGATCAATTAAAGGGAGCATCGGTGTTTTCAAAGATAGATTTGAGATCGGGTTATTATCAGTTGCGGATTCGAGATTCGGACGTACCCAAAACTGCTTTCAGAACGAGGTACGGTCACTACGAGTTCTTAGTGATGCCGTTTGGGCTCACTAATGCCCCTGCGGTGTTTATGGATTTGATGAATCGGATCTTCAGGCCGTATTTGGATCGGTTCGTAGTTGTGTTTATTGATGACATCTTGGTCTATTCAAGAGATGAGACCGAACATGCTGAGCATCTGAGGCAAGTGTTGCAAATTTTGCGGGATAAGCAGTTATATGCTAAGTTCAGTAAGTGTGAGTTCTGGTTAAGAGAGGTTAGCTTCTTGGGTCATGTGGTATCCGCATCGGGTATTCGAGTTGACCCGAGCAAAATTTCAGCCATACTTAACTGGAAGCCTCCGAGAAATGTTACCGAAGTCCGGAGCTTTCTAGGGCTCGCCGGTTATTACCGACGATTTGTCAAAGGTTTCTCGATGATAGCCACACCAATGACGAAGCTACTTCAGAAGGATGTTAAGTTCGAATGGACGGAGAAATGTCAGAAAAGTTTCGATCAACTGAAAACTCATCTGACTGAAGCTCCAATTTTGGTGCAACCCGAATCGGGTAAAGAGTTTGTCGTTTATAGTGACGCATCCCTACTTGGGTTGGGTCGCGTATTGATGCAAGAAGGTCGAGTTGTGGCCTATGCGTCAAGACAATTGAAGCCACACGAGAGAAATTATCCGACCCATGATCTCGAACTAGCCGCCATTGTGTTTGCACTAAAAATATGGCGACATTATTTGTTTGGCGAGAAGTGCCATGTGTTTTCGGATCACAAAAGTCTCAAATATTTGATGACTCAACGAGACTTGAATCTGCGACAAAGACGTTGGCTTGAGTTGTTGAAGGATTACGAGCTTGTCATTGATTACCACCCGGGAAAGGCTAATGTGGTTGCGGACGCCTTAAGCCGGAAATCACTGTTTGCTTTGCGAGCGATGAATGTACACTTGTCTGTTCTACCTGACAATGTGTTAGCAGCTGAATTAAAAGCCAAACCACTATTGACTCATCAAATTCGTGAAGCTCAGAAAGTTGATGATGAATTGGTTGCAAAGCGAGCTGAGTGTGTTCCGAACAAGGAATCGGAGTTTCAGATTGATGATGATGGTTGTTTGAGGTTTAGAAGTCGTTTGTGCGTTCCAAGGAATTCGGAACTCATTCCGATGATACTGAACGAAGCCCATTGTAGCCGAATGTCAATTCACCCGGGGAGCACGAAAATGTACAACGACTTGAAACGTCGGTTTTGGTGGCATGGTATGAAGCGAGACATCTCCGACTTTGTAACACCCCGAACCCGAGACCGTCACCGGAGTCGAACACGAGGTGTTAACAGACTTTTTTTTTAAAATTTTCCAGACACTGCCAATCTGCGTAATAGTCGCTTTAAAAATCATATCTTGAGTTTCACAACTCGAAAATCAGTTTCGTGATTTTTCCCTGAAACTAGACTCATATGCCCATCTACATATTTTTTTCAAGAATTTTTGGTCGGGCCAATTAGTACAGTTTATTAGTCAAAGTCTCCCATGTTACAGGGATCGACTACACTGACCCTTGCGCATTACGAATTGGATATCTCCCTGCACAGAGCTTCAATACTGATGTCGTTTGTTTCTATAGAAACTAGACTCAGAGAGGAATCTGTACATATATAGCATGACTCCTAATTATCTCTGGTTAATTTATAATAAATCTCCAAAGTCGGAACAGGGAATCCAGAAACCGTTCTGGCCCTGTCCCACGAGAACCTCAATAACTCTTAACATACTGTCCATATGATCGTTTCGTTACTTCCCTATGAAAATAGATTCATCAAGGTTCGTTTACATAATTTATTCATTATTTAATTCCAATCATACTATTTTTAGTGATTTTCCAAATCTACATCACTGCTGCTGCCAACATCTGCCTTTAAGGTAGACTTTACCTATTTAATAGTTTCTATGATTCAACTAGCCCCTTTAGCATGAATAGCACAAATTATGATAGTGATTAACCATTCCATACCAAATGATTATAACATTATGCTCAAACATATGTAAGCCATTTTCGCATGGCTATATACATTAACCAAAATATTCTTCCGCCACTAGTCTATTTTATACATGCCATAAGACAATCCAAAACATAGCAGTACCAAACCGTGGATAGTGATAGTGTGACTAGTTGCTGACGATCCCGAGCCTGTAGCTTCGCAATGAGATCTATAAAACAGAGGAAACAGAGTAAACGGAGTAAGCATTACAATGCTTAGTAAGTTTTAAGCAGTGGCAATAGATAACAATCAAATTATAACATAGTTGTTCGTATTTTTATTTCACTCTTCCTTCGGGCATACCATCCCTTTTCCGAATACGCACGTCTCATCATATACAATAGGCAGATAAACTTTCACGTAAAAGTGAGCTCATGTGACATAGATATATCGTATGATTTCCCATCACCTCTCACACTGATCCGATATCACATACTCATAAGAGTAGTCTCATAGATTGCTCTCACATGCATCACATAACTACCTTATGATTTAGTGCAATCAAGCTCACATATAGACTTGGAGTACATACCTGTTTAACCTTTCGCATTGGATATATTTATAAGCAACTCTTATTACGAAGTCTTACCCGGACATAATCTCCACACGAAGTTATCGAGTCTTACCCGGACAAAATTCCCACACGCAGTCATCGGGTCTTTAGAGCCCGGATATAATACGAGCACGAAGCTTACGAACATTAATCAGTGATAATATTCTCGCATAAAGCCTGCGGGGTTTTAACCCGGATATAGTACTGACACAAATGCCCTTCGGGACTTATCACATTTATACACTTTCACATTCATCACATCGGCCATTAGGCCTTATCTCACATACACATGCTCACATTCATCACATTGGCCACTCGGCCTTATCACACATACACATGTTCACATTCATCACATTGGCCATTCGGCCTTATCACACATATACATGTTCACTTTCATCACATTGGCCATTCGGCTTTATCACACATATACATGTTCACTTTCATCACATTGGCCATTCGGTCTTATCACACATACACACGTTCACTTTCATCACATTGGCCATTCGGCCTTATCACACATATACATGTTCACTTTCATCACATTGGCCATTCGGCCTTATCACACATACACCTATTCACATTCATCACATTGGCCATTCGGCCTTATCACGCATATACATGTTCACTTTCATCACATTGGCCATTCGGCCCTATTCACACATATACACTTTCACATTTATTCAATTAGACTTCACATACCACATATACTATCATGTACAGACTTGGGCTTGACCGAATCTACATCCATCACTTTCCAATGAATAATTCAATTTTACGCCATACTATCATTTCATATTCGAATTATCATAAGCTTACAATATCACGATTTAGAATTCAAGTATGGGTTTAATCAATAGCTTATGAGTAACTAAAACAAGTTTTATCCATGTTTACAACAACATCACATATTCACTACGAGCTGTTTTTCCTGAGCAATGGTCACTAAATTGTTTATAAATGGAGCTACAAAACTCCAAATCACTTGCCGTTAATTTTTCCTGAATATAAACTCGTATATCTTCCATCCATGAAATTTCCAGAATTTTAGGTTGGGCCAATCAACACCAGATTTTTCTTAAGTTTTCCTCTGTTTCACTGTTTGACTAATCTGACCACTCTTCACTACGAATCAAATTCCTCATTATCAGAAATTCCTTTGTTTACACGGTTTCTTTTATAAGAAACTAGACTCATTAAGCTTTAATTTCATGTCTCATTCAGCCTCTAATTCAAATCCATGAATTTATGGTGATTTTCTGAATTCATGTTACTGCTGCTGTCCTGAGCAGGTTTATCACAATTTTACTCTTCTAAGATATCCTTTCAGCACTTCATAATATCATATCCATTTGGCAACATATCATATCAATAACTTACCTATACTTCATAATAACCATTAGGCTATATGCATAAAGATTTACAATAGAGTTATGATTCTTTTAATATGTGCTTAACATATCATACTCAATCACATTATAGGCATTAATACTTAAAACTTACCTCGATTGCTAATGTACGTCAGTTCCGACTATTCGACCTATTTCCCTTTTTCCACGATCCGACTTTGTTTCCTTGAGTTCTTGAGCTAATGAACCAAATTTAAACTTATCACATCACTATTGTGTAAAACCACATTCGATTATATTATAATTTGTATCATTACATCGATTAAACTAAATCATGCATTAGCTTTTAGCACATTCGGCCATTAAAGAGACAACCCAATTAACATTCAAACCTTTATAAGCTTAGATTTCCCAAGGCTGAATATCACATAAAAACCTTTAATACACATGCAAAGTTTACACTTTAACTAATTATGCATATACTAATAAACCGAATATTATTTAAACAACCATTTGAACAATTCTTTATCACATGTTCACAATCGGCATAACCATGTTACAAATTCAATACATAAAAATCTTCTTATCCAAGGCTATATTTGACCTATATGTATTTTCTTTACAACCATTCATCAACAATTAAGCACATGTTTAATGGCCGAATGCACATACCTCTTACTCATCCTTAAAAGATTTTTTTTTTTATTATCAAGCTTCCATTTCCACTTAACTACGAACCATTTAAAACAATCAATATTTTACACATTGTCGAATGCATATATATATATTCATCCAAACTCATAATTTCACAAGCTTAGCCTCATTTAATGACTACTTGTTCATCAAGACATTAAACACATCATGCATAACATACAAAGCATCCTTAGCCAAAAAATACTATCACAAAACTTCCTTGGCCGAATGTCATCTTTTTCCATTAACTAGATTTTGCCATGGGCTTGCTTCAATACTTGAGACCACTCAAATAATATTCAAACTTAATCCTTCATTTCATTTCTCATTTTAGCACATATTTGGCTAATATATAAATATATGCTATCAATTTAATTACAATTATAAATTTTCAACTCAAACTCATTCTTTACCTCGTCTTTCACCTTAATTCAAATTCGGCAAGTATATAAACATATATTAGCAATTTAATTATAGCATTCCACAATTAAGCACAAGTTTCATACTTCACTTTAATAACCGAATGATATTTTACTCAAACTTGCCCCTCATAGCAAATTTAATTAGTCTATCCTCATCCATAAACACTTATCATCAAAACATCCACAATCTAATCCTTGAAGCCATGACCGAATGCTTTATGAAATAAATTCACAAAAATTAACATATGGGTCATGTTGTGAGCTTCAAAACTAACAACATTTCGCAAATATTAAAAATAAAATACATGAAATCTCACCTTAATTCCCAACACCAAATGACCGAGTGCCTTTGGTGTTCTTTCCTTTATACCCTAGCCGAATGCTCCAATCATCCATCAAAATTACAAATTTTTAGCATGGGCTAAGTAAGAGTCATGATTATTTACCTAAAACAAGATCAAATTTCACAATTTGACATAATATACTAACCTTTTTAATGACTCAAGTGACCAAAAATTCTTCCCCTCCTTTGTTTCTTCTATTCGGCCATGATGAACAACAAAGAAAGGATTTTGTTTTTCCTCCCCTTTCACAAGTCACGGCAATGGGGAGTAAGGGGAGACAACTTTGGTTTCTCCTCCCACTCACCTCATGTTTTATCATTCTTAATTCATTCTTTTATTTTCTAAACTCATAGTGCTAATAAAAGAATTCATATTATCCTCAATGACCCATCCATGGCCGGCCACTACTCATTCATAAGGGATATTTGACATGCAAACCCTTTATTCATATGACATGCACTAATTGAGCCTTATAGATTAACTATCACATTTTAAAAGTGTCACACATAAGTCCCATCGACTAAATTCACATGCAATTTACTAAATCAAAGCTTAAAACTTTCACACATTCATATTCACATATAATAGTCATAAAATATGACGGCTAATTATTTTTATGACTTGATTTTGTGGTCCCGAAACCACTTTTTGACTAGGGTCAAATTAGAGGTGTCACAGACTTTGTTTCGAGATGTTTAATATGTCAACAAGTGAAAGCGGAACATCAAGTGCCTTCAGGATTACTTCAGCCGATCATGATACCCGAGTGGAAATGGGACCGAGTCACAATGGACTTTGTGTCCGGACTGCCATTGTCCGCAAGTAAGAAGGATGCGATTTGGGTTGTCGTTGATAGGCTGACTAAGTCGGCTCACTTTATCCCCGTACGTACGGATTTTTCATTGGATAAACTAGCCGAACTGTATGTTACTCAGATTGTGAGATTACATGGAGTACCTATTTCTATCGTGTCGGATAGAGATCCGAGATTCACCTCGCGATTTTGGAAGAAATTGCAAGAAGCTTTGGGTACCAAGCTGCATTTTAGCACCGCTTTTCATCCACAAACCGATGGTCAATCCGAGCGGATAATTCAGATACTTGAGGATATGTTGAGATGTTGCATCCTCGAGTTTAGTGGTACATGGGAACGGTATTTACCCTTGATCGAATTCGCTTACAACAATAGTTTCCAATCAAGTATTAAGATGGCACCTTACGAGGCTTTGTACGGTCGTAAATGCCGTACGCCATTGTTTTGGACCGAGCTCGGTGAAAGTAAAATTTTCGGAGTTGATTTGATTAGAGATGCCGAACAGAAGGTAAAGGTAATCCGTGAAAGTCTGAAGGTAGCCACAGATCGTCAGAAATCGTATGCGGATCTGAAACGGAAGGACATTGAATATCAGGTGGGAGATAAAGTGTTCCTTAAAGTTTCGCCTTGGAAAAAGGTACTTAGGTTTGGCCGTAAAGGCAAGTTGAGCCCGAGATTCATTGGGCCGTACGAAATCTCTGAACGAGTGGGGCCGGTTGCATATAGATTGATTTTGCCCCCTGAACTTGAAAGGATACACGATGTCTTTCATGTTTCGATGCTTCGACGCTATAGGTCTGATCCTTCACACATAATTAGTCCGTCGGAGGTTGAAATTCGAGCCGATATGAGTTATGAAGAAGAGCCGATGTGTATCCTAGCTCGTGAAGTGAAGGAGTTGCGGAACAAAAGGGTTCCGTTAGTAAAGGTGTTATGGCTCAAACACGGGATCGAGGAAGCTACTTGGGAAACCGAGAGTTCGATGAAAGAACGATACCCAAACCTATTTACCGGTAAGCTTTTCGGGGACGAAAATTTCTTAAGGGGGGGAGAGTTGTGACAGCCCAAAATTTACCCTAGTCGGGAAGTGGTTTCGGGACCACAAGACCGAGTCGTAAAAATAATTACTTGCTATATTCTATGCTTATTATGTGTGAACATGAGTATGTGGAAGTTTCACTCCCTAATTTTACCAATTGCATGAGAAATTATTAATTGGGATCAATTTGAGACATTGTAAAAATATGATAGTCTAATTCAAATGGTCTATTAGTGCATGTACCAAAAAGAGTGGTTTTGCATGTCAAATTGCCCAAAAGATGATGGGTGGCCGGCCAAGGAGTGATGGTGCTCCACTTATTCCAATTTATTATGTTTTGTTTAGTTAACAAATGACTTAAAATAATTATAATAAAATGGAATAAAATAGAAAAAGGGAAGAGGAGTGTTCATATTCTTCTCCACCTTGCCAAAACCGAAACCAAAGAAGAGAAAAAGGAAAATTCTCCTTTAGGCAATTCGGCACTACATCTTGCTAGTAGGAGGTAAGTTTTGAAGTGTTAGTTAAATCTTCTTATATGTTTAAGTCAATTTGTGAATGTATTTTGACAATATTAAGAAGGATTCAAACTTTTATGATGGTTGGACACTAAACCGTGTATCAAAGTGCTAGAATTAGTAGTTGTTTACATGTATTATTGAATGAATAGAAGGTAGAAAGGGGGTTTAGATGGAAGGTTCATTTGATTTATTTTTGTCCTTGTATGAGAAGAGGTTCATTGTTAAGGCCGAATGAGCATGCTAGATTAGTTGAAAAAAAATGTTCATACTATGAGGTAATTTGAACAATTGACCGAAACATGGAAGGAAGGGTAAGATTTATAAATTATGTTTTAGGGTGAAAGGTATAATGAAAGTTGTATTAAGTTTAATGTGCATACTTTGGTCTAAGTGTGGAGGAGTATTCGGGTAAGATAGTTGAATGTGGGTGTTGCCGATTTTTAAATGTAGATTATGGGAGTAGCTATAATGGGCATTAAGATGTTGAACTTAAGAAATTAGAAGTAAATGAACTTGATAGTATTTAAGAGATAGAGGTGATAGATTAATGTTGCACATTCGGCTATGGTTAGGCATGTTGATGACCTTATCTTGATTTAAATAATTAGGCATAAAAGGGTGGTAAAGGGGATGGAATTGTTGAATGATTAGTTGGGTAACAAAAGAGGCATTCGGCCATCTCTTGAGAGCTTGTGTGATGTTGGGTTTAAAATTAGCAAAGGTAACTTACCTAATGCATGTGCATGTGTGATTAGATTTTTTTGATGACATGATAGTTGCATGAGGTTATTAGCCGAATATACTAACATACATATACATGTGAAATTGGATTGTAAATATTTAGCAAGGTGGTTAAACTAGTTAAATTATTGATTTAGCTCAAGGAGTTAAAGGAGGTGAATCGAGCAAAGGCAAAGAAAAGGTTATCGAGTAGCCGAGTTAGAACCGTCTTACCCAACACGAGGTAAGTCATTAAGCATGTAGTTGGTATTATTTCAATGGTCATAATGTTATGTATTGATGCTGAATGGGATGAATAAATGTACATATATATATGCATGAACGTATGTGATGATGAAATTGTTGAATGAAAGAAAAGAGGTAAGATGTAATGAGTTGTTGATCTCGGCACTAAACGTGCGGGATAACCATTTATGACCATGAGATTGGCGCTAAGTGCGCGGGATTAAATTGTACAGCACTAAGTGTGCGATTCGACTATGTTGCACTAAGTGTGCGAAATGAATATGATGCACTAAGTGTGCGAATTGACCATGCGGCACTAAGTGTGCGAGTCTGACTATGTAGCACTAAGTGTGCGATTTGATTACGTGGCACTAAGTGTGCGAGTTGATTATATAGCACTGAGTGTGCGGGCTCAATATACATTCGTGAATCATTATGGACACTATGTGTGCGACACTGTTGAGTTGATCGCGGACAGCGGATCGGGTAAGTGTCTTGAGTACATGGCTAATATGTGCTATGCGTATACTTGGTGTTGAGCTCGGTAAGTTGAACCTATGTGACAACTATACTTGAAGTCACGTACATAAAAATTTATCGTAGGATGGGTGAAAGGCCGTTTTGTTGTTTGATTGTAACGAAAATAAATTGATTTATGAAAATGCTTCAATGTCCTATTGATGAGTATATGAATTGTGAATGCATGAATTGATATGAAATTGATTCGGTAGGTTGGAGGAACTATGGCATGGTTCGGTATGGATGGAGTAAATTGTCTCATTCCATTTTGTTCCTCTTGTGATAATGTTATTGATGTATAGTAGAGCATTGCTTATGACTTACTGAGTTATAAACTCACCCGGTGTTTCCTTGTCACCCATTATAGGTTGCTTGGACTCATCAATTTTTGCGGGGTCGGGCCGTCATCGAAGTCATCACACCGGATAGCAAGTTTTGGTACTTTCTTCTTAGTGTGCTTAGAAGATCATTTTGGCATGTATAAGCTAGTACGTTGTGTTAGAATTATGGCATGTAAACTTTAAGCCATGCGAAAATGGCACGAATGTTCGATTGAGTTGGATCAAGGGTAGGCATGAAATGGACCTAGTTACTTTCGTAACAGATGCTGGCAGCAGCAGTGTCATGAGATTGAAAAATCACTAAAAATAGTAGGAGTGGAATTAATTGATGAATAAATTATGTAATCGAAGCTCGATGAGTCTGCTTTCATGAGGAAGTAACGAAAAGATCATATGGGCAGTATATTAAGAGATAATCAGATTTTTGTGGGACAGGGCCAGAATGGTTTCTGGATTCCCTGCTCCGACTTTGGAAATTCATTATAAATTAACCAGAGATAATTAGGGGTCGTACCATATATGTACAGATTCCTCTCTGAGTCTAGTTTTCATAGAAACAAACGGCACCAGTATTGAAGCCCCGTGCAGGGAGATATTCAAGTCGTAATGGGAAAAGGTCAGTGTAGTCGACCCCTGCAACTTGGGGAACTTTGACTAATAAACTGTACTAATTGGCCCCACCAAAAATTCTAGAAAAAAAATATATAGATGGGCACATGAGTCTAGTTTCTGGGAAAAATTACGAAACTGATTTTCGAGTTACGAAACTCAAGATATGATTTTTAAAACGACTAGTACACAGATTGGGCAGTGTCTGGAAAATAAATTTTGTAAGGGGTTAAAGCCAGTTAACACCTCGTGTTCGACTCCGGTGTTGGTTTCGGGTTCGGGGTGTTACAGGAAACACCTCTTTAGACCTAGAATCGATCTCGACACATTTGAAATTTTTTTCTCTCCCTCTATGTTTATGGTTAGCTCACCATATCCTACGTCTATGGTAGCTCTAGGCATGGCCAAGAAAGGTCTCCCTGAAAGGGTAGGAATTTTGGTATCCTCCTTGAAATTCAACACGATGAAGTCAACGAGAAAAATAAATTGCCTAACCCTCACTAACATATTCTTAAGGACTCCCTTGGGACGTACCAATGATTAGCTAGCTAATTGCAAGGTCATCGAGCTCCCCCAAACCTAACCTTCTATAGATAGACATTGGCATGAGGTTAATGTTTTACCCTGAATCACATAGGGCTTTCCCGAAACTAACTCCTACTATATCTTTAAGGATGGTGAAGCTACTAGAGTCTTTAAGCTTAGGTGGAACACTTCTAGAGACTACCGCGTTGCATTCCTCATTAAGAGCTATTTTCTCCCCTCTACCTATTTGTTTCTTACAAGACTGACATTCTTAAGGAATTTGACATATTTGGGCTTCTTCTCAAGGAGCTCTAGCAATGGGAGGTTCACATTCAAGGCCTTAAACATATTGTGGAATTGCAAAAATGTATGGGTGTTGGGTTTGGTGGTGGTGGTGGTGGTAAAATGATTATATCCTCTGTTTCAGCTTGTATGGGCTCACTCTCGAGTTTTGCTCTCTATCCCACCCCATCGCCAACACAAAGAGTGTGGGTGTCTACTTCCTTCTCACTAACTTCCTTTTCCCCACCAATCTGTTAGATAGGTTCTTTTACTACTGCCCTAAATCTAAGGGTGATTGCTTTGGCGTGCTTTTTTCCTTCTCTCTTTGGATTAGGCTCAATATTACTAGGTATGCTCGAGGCTAAGTTGTTTTACAACAAATGCAAGACTTGGGCTTATTGACCAAGAATTTGACGCACATCAGCTTGCACCACATGAAAGCCTTCCTCAACTTTACTTATCCTAATCGACAATGGAAGGTTACTATTAAAGACAGGTTTTCTCTTTGGCTCTTGGGATTTTCTAAATGGTAATGAAGGTGGATATGGTGCATTAGTTCTAGGAGGATTAAGGTTTTGGGCTTCTTGATTGGAAGGACCTCCTTGGTTCCTTCCTTACCTAACGTTAGGATGGTCACACTAACCTAGGTTGTAGGAGTTGGAGTATGGGTTGTATCCTCTATTCCCCCCACATAATTAACCTCCAATTGGCTACTATCATTAGTATTTCCCCACATAGCGCCTTTATCACCATGTCCTACATTAGAATGGGTTAGAAGGGGTTGATTTTGGACTTATGCCTTAGCCGAACTCATCTCCAATTGATTGAGCCTTTCGATGACTTGTTGATACTTGTCCTGTTACTGACTGCATTCATGGTCGACTACTTAGCTTTATATGTGAACCGCTCATTCAACCACATATATAAATTCATTATCATATCTTCAATGAGTTGGCAATCCTTGGCATATGTCTTTGACATGAACGTCTTGTGAATGCTCCGTTAAGATTAGAGTGCAAATTTTCATCAAGCCCATTATAAAAAACTTGAAGTTGTAGGCAATCTTGAAAACCATGATATGGGCACTTACATAACATGAGCTTAAAGCACTCTCAAGTCTCGTAAAGTGACTCCTCTTCCAATTATCGAAAGTTTGTAATATCCAAAAAAAGCTTCATTGTCTTACTCAGGGGAAAGTATTTCATCAAGAATTTGCTCACTAGCTCGTCCCAAGTGTTAATGGAATCTATTGGTTGTGAATCTACTGGTTGTATATCTTACGAATCTTGAAGTTGTTCCTGGTATGGGAAAAGCTATCACACTGTATTGTGAAATTAGTGCGTAAATAGCTAATACCAAAAAGATGAGAAACTAGAGGAAACATAATGATTGTAAGTATCACATCATAAGGGAGACAACTACAGACAGAATCGTGGATGTAGCCAAGATTGCATTCGCGGACAACCTTGCGGACTCGTTTACCAAGATCTACTAGATATGAGTTTTTAAAAACACGTGGAGAGTATGGAAATGCAAAATATGACTCATCTACTTCACTAGGGAAAATGGAAGACTATTGGACTAGTGCTTTAAGTGTAGTATATTCGTTTGTAAACTTATAATTCTTTCAGATTGAATGATAAAACAAATTCATAGATTACATTAATATGATTTCTATTATTGTCCTCATATGGTTTTTGCATGCAAAGCAAAATGGAAGCAAATGTTGCTCATTGATTGTCTAATGTTTAAATTAATACTAAACCTGTGTGACATGGTCGAATCGTAATACGGAAAGACATCTTGTATTAGTAGACAAACCTAAACATGTCTTTAGTCTAATTGGAAATGAGAAAACCGATTTAAAGACTAATGTGTTGTCTATCAAGTCCAATTGGAGAGATGTTATGTCTTGGTTATCGAAGCAGATGACTCCTATAAGATAGTGCCATGGATGTGACTGACTTGACTGACAGTACATTGGATTGGACCCAATAATAATAGATTCTGAATCCGTTTATGGATTTATTCACTTATGACATTCATAGTGTGGCATGCCTAAATCCTGAATGGATGATAGACTATGTATGCATGACTCATACACTTTGATGTAAGTAAAAGCCTGAGTTCGAATAGATAAGGAACCGAAAGCTAATGTGTAGAGTGTACGACTTCTGCAATATGTAGCGTCATTCACAATAGTGGAATTCATAGCCCGAAACGTGAATAAATGATATCCTCTCATTTCCATTACATGGTTGATGAAAAGTGAATGTGGCTACGGGTCATTCGTCTTTGTGATAGATGACTTGATCACTATTTGATAATGATTGACTTTTCATGAAAGAAGATGTAACGGTTACCATGGGATAAAATAGGATCATATTGAGAGAACGAATATTATCTCAAAGAGATTAAAGATATCCTATGAGGGAAACACACTTATGACAAGGTCATTAGACGAGTACTAATTGAGTTGCTTTTATAATGGTATGTCGTTGGGGAGAGCTCAGTCACCATACTATTGTGAAATGGCTTCGTGACTAAAGTGGTTATAATTAATAGTCAAAAAGCTGAAACTTAATTATAAATCATTTGAGTCTCAATTGCATATGTTCAATTGGTTCCTCTACTGGCTCATTGAAATAAAAAATGAACTGCATGTTGTATTAAATTAACAGAAACAAATAGAAATGGTGAAATGAAGAAATACGAAATATTTGAAAATAGTTAAATTTTTCTCAAAAATGAAAATGAAAATGAAAAATGACTTGAAAATGAATTTATGTTTTTCGAATGAATGAAGTTCAAAAATGCAAATAAATCATTTGGTCATAATGAACTGTTGAATGTGAAAATATTAAATATATTGTCTCATAGATTCTTTTACGGTAAAGTCGTCATGATTTTAACGATATTAGAATTGGGTTGAAAAATTTATTTATTTGAAAATATATTGAAGTTTAATTTTCAGAAATAGAAAAACAAATATTGGGTTGAATCAAATTATAAAAAATTGGGCTAAAAGCCCGGAAAGTACTTGTAATTGGACCTGATATATAAGAGGCCAAAAAGCCCTTTATGTAATAAAATGAGACGACAACCTTTGTATATTTAACTAGGGTTGTCGCCTCCAACATCCTAGTAGAACTAGGATTTCATTTTTCTAGTTGAAATAAACTTCTCTAATTCAACAAGGGTTCTACTTTCTCTCCTTATAAATAGATGACATTGGTAGGGCTATAGACACAACTTTCAGATATCAATATTCTGCCAGAATATCGAGAAACTTTTATTCACTAAGAATTAAATATATTTTCCGGAATAATGATTTTGCCAATTTCTATTTGAGAAGAGAATTTTCGTTTTCACCCAAAAGAAAAGAAAACTATTTCTAGTTTATGTATTTGATTCGATTTGGTCAAGCCCACACTCGAGGAAATTTGTGGTACGAGAATAGAAAAGAATACCATTTGGTTGAAAGTCAAGAATGACAATGATCCATCTATCCAAAAACACGGGTACGATTTTGGTTTAGGGTTTATTACTATAAATATAAAAAATTAGGTCGATTTTCAAATTTTTATTTTCTGCTATGCAAGAAAACCATTTTTAGACCGGATTTTTTCCAACAAGGTTCACTAGACACATGTAGCATCCTTGAGAGGCATGTGTTGCTTTGTTATTTTTTGCTTCTACTTCTATTTGTAATTTGTGTAACAGCCCGATTTTGGGCTTAGTCGAAATAGTGGTTAATTTTATTATTATTATTTTGGTTTCATAGTATGATTATATGAGTGTATGAAAAAATTGGTGAGTTAATTTTAGTGTTTGTGAGCTTAATTGCGAAAAAAGACCAAACCGCATAAAGGGTAAAAGTTTTGTTTTATTAGTTAAAGGTGTAAAATTATTAGAGAACCATAATTGGAGGGGTTTAAAGAGTAAATAGACCCTTTAGAAGCTGATGGCTGGCTATAGGGGACAAGAAAATAAAATGGTCAAATGGGTAGGTGACTTAATGTATAATAAAATATTACCCTAGTGACTAGCCATCATCTTTTTCATTTTTCCTTTCTCCTCCACCGAAATTTTCAGCAAAAATGGGGTTTTTGGAAGCTTGAAGTTTTAGCAACTTATCCCCTTTGAAAGTAAGTGATTTTCATATTCATTGTTGATGACTTTTGTATTTTTAGGACCATTGTAGCATGAGCTTTCCATTGAGGGGACTATTTTGCAAAATGGTTCATAGTCTAGGGATTTGCCATGAAAAAAATTATGATGTTTGCTGAGTTTTTATGGAAGAAAATGAACATTGGTTGTGTAATAAACAACTTTTGTGAAAGAAGTTTGCATGAAAACACCTAAAAAGGGTTATTCTGTAAAATTGTAAAATAAGTTGTAAATATGTGAAATAATTGAAATTATGAGTTGCTATAGTTATAAAAAGAATTCAGGTAGGCTTGGTAAAGGAGGAAATTCAAAAAAAATTGATTTATGAACCTAAGGGCAAAATCATAATTTTTGTAAAGTCTAAGGGCAAAATGGTCAATTTACCAAAGTATGAATTTTGGAGTGTATTAATTATTATGATGATTGAATTGGTGAAATTTGTCGTTTTAGATCAAGAAAGATGCAATCCAGACTTAGATCGGGGGAAAACCAAGCTAGTTGAATAACTCGACTTAGTCACCTACTTTTGTATACCGAGGTAAGTTGTACATAAATAATGCAAATTAAATGTTATCATGCATTATACAATTAATTTGGCATGAATTGTTGAGTTGTGTTGGAAATGTAAATTATGAGAATTAATGTAATAAAGACTCCCGGATGAACATTAGGAATAGATTTGGATATTCATGCCATGACCTTGGGTGGTATGTGTGCTAGTGTAAGACATGTCTGGGACATGCATCAGCCTCGAGATATACAAGCTAGTGTAAGACTTATCGGGGACATGGCGTCAGCTTATTGTGTGTCAGTATAAGACTTGTCTAGGATATGGCATCGACATCGATAAATGAGAGCCAGTGTAAGACCTGTTTGGGACACGACATGGACCTCGATATATGAAATTCAGTGTAAGACCTGTCTAGGACATGACATCGACTTTGATGTGCTAACAAGTGTAAGACCATGTCTGAGACATGTCGTCGGCATCTTATCCCATGTTGGGGCTATTGAATATCCCATAGAATTCCAAATGGTTCAACAGGATATTTATGGTTTGTATCGAAATGAGAGAACCTATGACCATGTGGTGAGTGGTACAAGTACCTAAATGAGAATTATGAAATAAGAGCTTCATTTATGTTGTATGTTTAGTAAGGAAGGAAAGTGAGTAAGTTATGCTTATAACCATTTGTGTATGTTACATGAAGTATGAAATGTGGATTCAATCAACGTTGTATGCTTGGTGAGAGATGGATATGAACAAATAATATTTATGAATCCTCACTTTCGAGTGCAAAATTGAATTATATTGGGAGTATGATCCCTTATGGTAACTTGTAGTTATTTCATTATTTACATGCGACTTACTAAGCTCTATGCTTATCTCTTTTCCTTTCCATTTACCTGAAGTGCCGCCAAATTAGCCCATGGATCAGATACCGTCAAAGGCCTCGTTTACACTATCATTTGAAGCTAGGTATAGTTAGTTCTTTTATTTTGAATATGGCATGTATAGGACTTTGTCTTTTAAGTTTTGTGTTTTTTTTATTTGGCCGAATGTGTTGGCTTGGGATGAAACCCTTCATTTTGTTTAAGGCCACAAATTATGGCTAATATTTATCTGTGATATGCAATTGATGATGTTTCATGGATGGGCAAATTGCATGAATGAATAAATGCATGCTTGGATTGTTATAGTGTAATTATCATGTAGTTTTTAATTATAATGTTGTGGTTGAATTGGCCTTATGTTGGTGCATGGAATTGGTAATATTGATGTGGTATAAGTTAGTGCAAGTAAGGGTGGCAAAAAGGCTTAGTAGATAGCTCTATTTTTGTCCAAAAGGGTAGATGCATGGGTGTGTGTCTAGTCTGTGTGAGACACAAGGTCAACCTCATGGGCATATTGTCCGACTGTGTGTCCCTTGCACCTTGAATTTGCAAGTCAGTATGCATGGTAGTAAACACATGGGTAGAGACACAGCAGTGTGTCTCAGCCGTGTGGAGAACACGGCCTCTGGCCACGGGTATGTACCTTGGCCGAGTGCCCCTAATTTGTTGCTAATGTCAGAAATAGAATGTCAAGGATTTTACATACGGGCTGCGACACGGGTGTGTCATGGCCATGTGAGGGACACGGATGTGTGCCCGATCATGTGAAAACCCCTGTAGGTTCTAATTTGGAATTAAATTCACACGGGTTAGGGACACGGGCATGTTCCCTTGTGCTTAGGCTGTGTGAACCATACAGGCCTTCAGCATGGCCAGGTCAAAATGGCCATACGGGCGTGTGCCCCTATTTCAAGTGACATTTTTTCAAAGTTTTCAAAGGTGTTCAGATTAATCCCGAATAATTTCCAAAGTGTGATTTGGGTCTTGTAGGCCCATATTAAGAATTTCTAGATTAAGAGTGAAAAGTTTTAAATTTGATCTAGTTTTTACGACTCGAAAATGATTGTATGCATGTGTTTAAGTCAAGTAATACCTTGTGCCCAGTCCCGACCTTGGACTTGGGTAAGGGGTGTTACAATTTGCCATAGGCTGTTAGAAAAATCTTGATTTAAATCATTTCCTTTTCTTTGATTCTTGTTCTTTTTTTTATTTTATTCTGGAGATGATTCCAAATAAACGATACAGAAGCTATAATTGTAAACTAAGATCGAATTTATAGAAGCATTGGTTTATACATTCCTCTTAGTATCTACTCTAGGGATAATTTTTTCGCTATCTTTTTTCAAGAACTGCCTAAAATTCTAACTAAAAAATGAAATGATTTTCCATTACTTCAATTAGTCTCCATGTTCCTCAAATGGATCACTTAATTGTTGAAAGGGTTGCCCAAAAGCAATATAGGTATAACAATGCTATATAATTTTATCATTTATTAATTTATGTTTTCATCATTTCTGAAAGGAAAAACGTATATTTTTTCATTTTTGAGGGGCTAAGATACAACTTTATCATATATTAACTTGAATTTTCATTATTCATAAAGGGATTAAATTACATGATTTTCATTTTTAGGGGACCAAAACCCTTGCTTGTCCCTTTAAAATTATCCTTGACCTTAAACATTAAAAAAAAAAACAACTTTAAAAGCAA
Organism: Gossypium hirsutum; assembly: GCF_007990345.1. NCBI lineage: Eukaryota > Viridiplantae > Streptophyta > Magnoliopsida > Malvales > Malvaceae > Gossypium > Gossypium hirsutum. Next base: position 63,977,348 of record NC_053435.1, read on the forward strand.
TCCATTCTGGATATATGCGTTTATTTGGGAAACCCATATAGAAATTAAAATAATAATTGAAAATAAAAATACCGTAAAAATATAAATCATAGTGTAATAGGTCAGATTGTTAATATCATTAAAATTCTTCTATAATATTTTTTATTTTTTTATTATGAAATTTTCTTATTATATGATTATAGTTTTATATTTCAAAATGTTCAATTAATATAAAAAAATAGAGGACTCAAAAACTGATTATTGTTATTATTGTTATTAAGCTTGAGGAGTTAGCCACAAAGGCAAAAGGGCTTTGGAATGTTGTAGATAACCAGTGAGTTTTTTTATTAAATCTCGTCATAAAGGTGCATATTGCTTTGGGCTTCCAAGATAAATGGGGCTTTTAAAATGGAAACAGTTAAATTTTTATTTTTTCATTTTTTATTTTAATTGAATTGACCGAAGATTGAAGCTTCTTGACTTCGTATCATTGATGATAAATCTTTAAAAACTATACACGATTATTGATGCAATTCCGGTAATTAAAAATCTTATCCATGTGTACCCGGAAATTAAACTAATAATCAGGAAGATAAAAATGAGTAACGGAAGTAGATAATTCATGGTGTCGAAACCATTTTTTGAAAAACGGGAATCGACTTAAATTTTGAAAATGAAAACGGATAGAGGAGTCGCCACCAATCTTTTTTTGATGAGGTGTGATTGGGTCACCTCGTAAAAGTGGTTGTTTTTAATAAATGGTTTGATTTATTTAAACAACGATTTTGGTCCACGCAAATCAAGAAAATAGGTTCGGGAGTCGGTTACGCATGAGAAAGGATTAACACCCTCGATACGCCTAAAATTGGTACTTAGTTGATTAATTAGTGTCTTTGTGTCGAAGATTTGAAAACTTGAAAGAATTTGAAATACGATCCCTCTTTGTATTAATGTTGATTTAAAAATGATTGAATAAATTAAAACGGATGTTAAGGACCATCTCATCTCGAAGTAATAAAATGTCACGCCCAGTAAGTTAGGACACGGCATCTCGAACTTTGAGAATGAGCTTGCCTTTATTTAAGATTCATGTATTTTAACTTCTTTTTTTTAAAAAAGGATGTTCGGTTATTTAGGGTAAACGAGAAAAGTCAAAACCTAGTAAGTTAGGGCACGTTTTCTCGAATTTCTTAATATCGAATATTGCCTTTATTTGTAAAAGCTCTTATCTCGAGGTAACAAGATGTCATATTCAGTAAGTTAGGACACAACACCTCGTATCTTTGAGAGTAAGCATTTATTTCAAAACTCGTATTGTGATTTAAAAGAGTATTCTGTTATTTAGGTTAAATGAGAAAAATCGAAACCCAGTAAGTTAGGGCACGATTTTCTCGAAATTCCAAATACGGAGTATCGCTTTTTATGAGAAAGTTATTTTCGTCGGGACAAGGTTAATACAACATAAGTTTGTAATAATAAAATAAAGAATGCATAAACGAATATAGATCTCGGTATTGACAAGCATAACAAAATGAACATAAACGCAAACGTGAACGATAACGATAAAAGTAAAAATAAAATAAAATAAAATGGATAAGCTAAAATAAGAGAGAAACAATGAATAAGCTAAAAGTATTTGAAAAATAAAATAAAAATAGTTGTGAATGAATAAGGATTATGTGAAATCATAAAAAAGGATAGTAATAAATAATAATGATATGAAAAATATAACAATAGTGAAATAATGATATTAATACCTAAATATAAATATAGATATAATACTTAGAATATAATAGCGAAAACATAAATAGATAAGAAACATAAATAGTAAGAAAATATATATAGATGAAAATATAATAGTAATAATAATACGATAGTAATAATGATAATAAAAATTAACAATAACAATAACACGTTAAATAAAAAAGTGATAGTGACAATAATAATAATAATAATATTATTATTATTATTATATTGATAATAAATAAAAGGAATAAAAATAATAGTAATAAAAATATTAACAATAGTAATAATAACGATAATATAAATACTAATATATACATGAATAATAATAATAATAGTAATAATAATAATAACAATAATAATAACAATACATTAATATATGATAATATCAATAATATTAGTAAGTAAAAAAAGGGAATAATAATAGTAGTAATAATAATAACAATAGTAAGAATAATAATGATAATATAACAAACATAGTAATATAATCAATAAAATATAATAGTAATAAAAATAATGCTAACGGTAATAATAATAATAATGATAGTAATATAATAATAATAATAATAATAATAAGTAAAATGATAAAATCACCTAATTTTAATAATAAAATATCAAAATAAAGAAAAAGGATTAAATTGAATTTAAAACCGAAAGTTTGGGGCGAATTTGAAAATTAATAAAGAAAAGAGGGACCAATTTGGGCATGCGGATAACAAGGGAGGACCAAAATGGGCAATATCCCCTCCTCCCAAAACACACAGCACCAAGAGGGACCAAATTGAAGGTCCAAATAAATTACAGGGCAAAATTATAAATAATGAAAAAACTAAATTCAAAACAATAAAATGCGGAAGGGCTAAAAGTGCAATTAGCCCTTCTGTTGAAAACACGCGGATCCTGCTGGCAGACGGGTCGGGTTGCGAGTCGGCCCCCCCAAAACGACACCGTTTTTAGGGGGCCGAATGAAACGGCGTCGCTTCTCAGGTACTATAAATGCAAATTTTTTAACAAAAAAATCATTTCTTCCTTGTTTCAGAAAAAAAACTCCCTTTCTCTCTCATTTCTCTCTCTGGGCCGAGGCCAGAATCCGGCGAGGGGACCGCCGTCGCCGTACGTTATTATTATTATTTTTTTGTGTTATTTTTTAATGTATTTGTAATATAAATATTCATGCAAATTCGAAAAAAAATAAATAATAATAAAATAAAATCACCTTAGGTTTTCGGGTTTGATTTCTAGTATATTGGGTTCTTCCAATCTGGTATTTTTCTCCTGATTTGCTATTATTTGCTTTGACTCACTGATTTCTTATTCGAAATTCTCCAAAAAAAATTACAAAGATCGAAAGGCTTTATATAGCCGTTTACAAAGTATTTTAATTTCTTTTTAATTCTTGCAGGTGCAACTTGAGCGGTGGCACAGTGACGATGGAGCAGGTGGTATGGGCGATGGGACAGAGGGTAGTTGGCCGAGTGCCCTAGGTGTGGCGCCTAGGGTTTGGAAGATGTGATTTTTCCCTTTTTTTTGTTTTCTGTGTGGGTTAAGGTTAATTTGGGTTTAAATTGGGCTTATTATTTTATTAGGCCATTTGGGTTTGTTTTAGTTGGTTTAGGTCTACTTTGGGGTTATCTGATATGAGTTTAGGGATTTGGGGTTTGGGCTGGGCAAATTGGACTTGTAACACATGGTCCGAGTACTGAACTAAGTATATTTGATTAAACATTTGTCCATGTAGTATTCTATATCGAAAGATTAATTTCATACTCTCTTTTTAATCCATAGTGACGCGTTGAGATCGTGACTTCAATCGAGAGTTTCAATCCATCTTTCACCTATGCATTCAACAACACTGCGTTAAGCTACATTATAACTTACTATCTACTCCATAATTCAAATCTTACCAATAACATTAGAAGCACACTCATACTATAAACTATAAATGCTTAATTTCTCACAAAAATCCACATAATACTTCTTTATTTGATTTTAATGTTGACCCGTCATTTTATTCGCTTTTCTAAAAATAATGTTTGAAAATTTTTCCCTTTAAAGATAGATAATGATGAGGGGCTTAGGATAGGAAATTGGGAAAGTAAAAAATTTCATTCTCAATTAAAGATACATGCTTTGTGAAGGGTATTTTGATCAAAATAATTCCACAAAACAGGATCCTCTATATTTTGTACAGTATTTTTCTGTACAAAAATTATCATCCATTGTATAATATCAAATTCTGCATCAATTATGATGGATATTGACACAAAAGTAAATCATACACTTTATTCCCAGAAAGTTGAATTTTTGTTTATAAAATGAGTTGGTTTCAATTAAAAACTAAACAACATTAATTCTCTATAAGCACCAAACAATTATAATTTACCTCATACTAATTTTCACATAATCACAATAAGATTCAACTCTACTTACAATACAAAGTATGACATCATGACCATTAGCACAAAATTAGAAAAGTACATGAGATGTAATCAAGTCGAGTCGAGCCTGAATATTGTCAAAGTTGAGTTTGACACAAAATTTAGAACTCTCGATTAAACTCGTTTATCAATTTTTGTACTCAAGCTCGACAATATATATTAAGGGGAATACAAATGCTAATAGCAAATAAATGTTAACTTAGAAATAATTTGATGCATATATGAAAAATTGATTTGATGAATGTGGGAATGCTTTTTGGGTTTATCTTCGATTTTGTACAATACTTTGCTTTGACAAGTCTATTTTGTGTCAAAGGTGGTATGGAATCTTGTTTTGGTGTTTTATCTAGTTGTCTTGTTTCTTTGATGCTTGAGTGTTTTTGTAATCTAATGATGCAAAGTTATTTTGACTTTGTAATTTTGACTTGTCCAAAAAAAAAAAAAGATTGATAAGCACATAAAAGGGCATAAAAAGATCTTTTAGACAGAGTTTAGAAGTACAAATATAATACAATATAACATGTGGATACTAGTGTTTTTGAAGTGGTTGTCAAAGTGCCAATGATAATAGCTGCTATAACTAATACTACAATAGACCTCTATTAGTTGCCATGTTTAAATAATGTTAATATTGTGGAAATATGAAAATTCTTCTATTAAAGAAATTTATCTTGAAGATTAGATTGAATTGGATAATGCAATCATATTCCTTGGATTGTGTAGATTAGATGAGGATAGAATTGAAGACATATCTTCAACAATTTACATTACTTTGATTTTTAATATTATATCTTTTTATTTTGCTTATTTAATAGGAGAATTGATTGTAATTAAACTCTTAATTTATTAATAAGTCTCGAAACTTTTATATAATTAAGAGAGTTGAGTAAATTTTGTACTAAGCTTTGAGAGCAATTATTTGTTTGTTGTGTAATGTATTTTTGATAATGTATTTAAGAGAGTAAATAAGTTGCGGCATAAAAAAATATCATAATTGTCGGACACATAAAATTTTTTGGGTATCAGAAAAAGGAAAATAAGTAGACGCCACCTATCCACCTTCACCAACTTGGGAGAGGACATAGCCCAAATCCATCAACCATTGTGACATTTGTCTACGACGGTCGCGGAGATTGGGGGAGCTTTCGCAGCCCAAGACACAGTCAAACCAACCCAATCGGGGTGAATGCGGGTGCCTTCAGAAGCCCGCACTTCACTTGCATGACAGCTATAATTTCTTATGTTGGCTTTTATAAATAATATATAAAACAATTGTTTTATTGGGATTCTACCATACATTACTGTTTTCTCGAGGAACTCCATTCTCTACTTCCACCAACTTCAATCTAAATTGTATCTTTAGATTATCCTTTTGTTTAACACCCAGGTTTTATGTTTTATTGTTTTAAACACCCGAGTTTTAAAATCATTAACAAAAATTCAGCAGAAAGCAATTCCCATCCATTGACTGTAATTCCTAATATTGAGAGGCAATGATAACTCAATCGAAAACTCAACTCTTTGATGGTTGAACCATTCTGGGATTTCACTTCCAGGAATAAGAATATCAAATCTCTTGAATTTGCAAATACCTGCAAAATGGAACACCTAAAACCATAAATTGTTAAGTATGAGATTTTGCAAAGCAACAGGGATATTAATCAACCTTAAGGCTGTTTTAGCAATGTTGATGCATTGATGTTCTCAGCCAATCTGTAGCAATTTGCACCTAAAATATCTGTCAAATCAATTTAATTGCATTCCTTTGATGGACCTGCAATTACTTCCATAGATGTTAGAAGGCCAGGCACTGATTTAAGCTTAGTGCACTAATATTTTTAATATATTATTGAAAAATAATATCAATATTTTAATAATAAAAATATATTGCAATTTATAAATATTTAATGATAAAAAATACAAATACTTTAATTATGTAAATATGAGTATTTGTTTAAATAATGCTTAGCTTCATTTATCCATTCCAGCTTTAATATGTCACTATCCACTATCAGTATGTAGTATATGTAATTTAAATAAAGTTTTAATTAAGCATTGTTTACTATTAAGTTTATATATGATATTCGAAGTTTGAAACTGTTGATTTCACACCCCGAAAATCGATGGATCTAAAAAGATGAGTAAAGTAGATATGTAAACTCTTGGGAGCGTTGTGGTAACATAATCCGCCACCATACTAGCTTGATGGCGAGTTAGAGTATTGGTACATACTAGCGCTAAAATATCCGGCCGTTGGCGGTATCTAAGGAATTAATCGTAGGGTGTTTTCAAGTGAAGAAAGATTACACCCAAGAAAGTGCACGCCTATGAAGGAGTATGCCCCAGAGTTCTGTTTGAGCACTAAGAGCCTGTCGAGTGTACAGGGAAGCTGTAGGAGACTTAATTGTCCTTAAGACCACGTAGAACATAAGTCACCACCAAGATATAGTATGTCTGATTTGCATGAATACTGTTCAAATGGATCTTGTATCGGGTTTGGTTAGAAGTTATTGGGACTCAACAGAAGTAGAGATCAAAGTAAAGAGCAAAGTAACATAATGTATGAAAGATTGCTTGTACAGTAAAACAAGCCAACTGAACAAATCATCACTAGCAGCATGGTTGGCCACTTCTCAATAGGAGTCAGTTAGCTTGATTTAACCCTCCCATGACTAGTCACAATAAGGTTAAGCTTCGCCAGATTTTCTTTTACCTACCCTGGATTTGGTAGGAAAATCTGGGGGACCGAGAGTATATTTATAAGAGGACCATTTCAAATGGTTTTTCTATTTGCTTAATGTTTAGGTTCTTCTTTCTAACCTCAACATTTTCTTCTTCTTCTTTGTTAAGATCAGACTAAGATCTCATCTAATGAGTAGATGATTCTACCTTCTGGTAAGTATTACAGCTTTGCACATTATGATTATAAAAGGGAACAGTGCTATAGAAAGGCTCTACATAGGGGTTGCATGAGTGTTAAACGGGCCTATTTTTTTTCCAAACCTATTTTTCGGGCCTAATATTTTTTCCAAATCCTCCTAAATTTTGAGTAGGCCTTAGAGCTTAAGCGAGAACAAGTCTAGCTAGAACCCTAACCACAACACAAAGGGTTTACTATCAATATGCACTAAAAAAATATGGTTCCTTACTTAAACATATTTAAAGACCTCAATTCTAGGTAAAATAACTTATACAAGTCTCTCAATTATATAGAATATGTTTAGACTTGCTAGCATAGGATGATCTATATCAATCCTTATAAAACAACCATATTACAAGCCAAATACAATGTAATAATAATGAACAATGTAAACATGTTGTAATGGCCTAAATCTATTCGACCTAGATAAAAGCAAACAAAAACAAAGACATAAAAATAATAAAAGTCCATTTACAAGTCCAAAACCCTAAATACTCAATCTGCTAACCTAAAAACCCTAAAAGCCCAAAGCCCAAAACTTAAAAACTAAATAAGGACCCTAGCCACCTCTAAGACTTCAGCAGCCACCGCCACTCCTTTCCACGTCAGCAGGCACATCGCCCAAGGTTTGCCCTTGCCATCGTTTCACCGAAATGGAAAAGGCACATCTCCCTACCATGGTTGACCGAAAAGCCTCTGCCATCGCTGTGAAATACCTACAAAAAAAGAAAGTAAAAGACAAAGTAGGGAAATAGAAAAGAAACAAAAAAATAAAAATTATAGTTTGGCTCTAAAAGTCATAGCCATCACATGTAACGTTTTGACAGAAGAAATCGAATACAAAAGAAAAAGAACAACAAAGTTAAAAAGAAAATACAAAGGTAGTCCTATTTTGTTTTCTTTTTCTTTTTCTTTCTTCTTGTTTCGAAAAATATAAGAAAAATAAAAAAAAAAGAGTTTAATTTTTACCTGTTCATCTTCCACCACCGTCGACGACTTCATCGGAGAAGAAGAGTCAAAAGGTTTCTTGATTTCCAGTCAAGTTTTGACTAGATTTCAGAGGATCTAACCCTAGATTCACCATCTACTCAAAAAAAGGGATCAAAAAGGCCTATTTTGGGGAATTGTAACTACCGCAGGCAGCGGTTTCCATTACCGATGATTGGTGGCCACGGCGGAGACCCACCGTCCCATGGCTGGACATAGGGGTGGCTTTGAGGGGAAAAAAACAAGAGAAAATAATTTTTTTTGTTAAACAGGGTTTAAAATGTTTTTTCTAATTTTTTTTATTTTAGAAGGCCCTATGCGACGTCATTTTGGGCTTGACCTTCAAACTCCCAAAATGGCGTCGTTTTGACGCTTAGCCTGACAAACTGACTCGAACTCCTTTAAATCTGCGTGTTTTTGAAGGAATGGGTTATTTACCATTTTGGCCCTTCCACTTTTTAGCAACTTTTTAAATTAATCATGCGCATTTTTATTTTATTTCATTTTTACCCCATTATTTTGATTCCTTTGCAATTTGCTCCTTTGTCCTACTGTCAACCCAAGGGAATGACATGAATTGGATTAATTGCTCTCTGAGCCCCAAACTTTTATATTCCATTTTAATTTAATCCTTTATATTCTGTCTCCTTGTAATTTAGGTGCTAAATTTTGTTATATTTTCAATTTAGTTATTTACTTCCCATTTTCTTATTTATTTCACAATGTATACCTTAAGTTTTGTTTAAATTTCAATTTAATCCTTTATTTATTTAATTCTGCCTATTTATTTACTACTTTTTTTTATTTTATCCCCTAAAATTTTATTATGGTTTCAATTTAATCTTTTTTATTTAATCTTGCCCTTTTTTATTTATTTAATTTTCAGCATTTTTAATTCCTTATTTATATTTTATCATTTAATTTACATAACTTGCATTTTTATCCTTAAGTTTCTTAATCATCTCATTTTAGTTCATTTTTTTTCTATTTTTTAATGTTGATGTTATTATTAAATGATTATTTTTGCTAATTAATATTTTATTTTGTCATCATTAATATTACACATCTATGATCATAGCATTATCATACTTTTTTATTATTTTACCATTTTTTGTCATACTAATGTTCCACTTATTATTTTACTATTATTTCCATTATTGAATAGTATTACTAATCGGCTAAAAATTATTCCAACTATCACTTATTATTTTGTTATCATTTTTTTTACCACGTAAGCTATTCAATACTATTTTTTTCATTTCCATATTATGTAACATGTTTAAATATTCATTTATTTTTGTACCACCATTTGAATAAATTAATCACATATTGCATTAAACGTTATATTCATTTTTACCCGATGCATAAAAAAGTAATTTTTTTAAAACCGAGGCAATGTTCTTTGTTTAGGGATTCGAGAAATAATGCTCTAACTTACGGGGTATGACTTTCTCCTTGAACCAAGATAAACTAGCATCCTATTAAAATTCAAAATATATAAGACTTACATAATAATCAAATAACGAAAATCCTTATTTTCGAGGATTCAAGATATCGTGCCCTAACTTACAGGAGATGATCCTTTTCACAATTGACTCGAAATAAGAAGACTTTTTCCATAAAATTCAATTTAGTTTGCAATCATGCAAGAAGCGGATTGTATCTTAAATTTTCTTTGAATTTTCAATTCTTGACACTAAGACATCAAGTAACCAATTAGGTACCAATTTTGGGTGTTATTAATGTGCTAGCCCTTCCTCATACGTAACCGACTCCCGAACCCATTTCCTGAATTTTGTATACAAAAAATTATCATTTTAATAAATCTAACATTTCATTAAAATGACCAAGTTTTGAAGTGATCCAATCACACCTAAATAAAAAGGATTAGTGGTGATTTTATTTTCATTTTAAAATAAAAAGTCGATTTCCAAGAGGTTTTGACAGCTTGGCGACTCCACTGGGGACTAATAAGAGAGTCAAGCCGTGAGTTGATTACTTTTGGTTGAAGATTGATAAGTCGGTTTAAATTGACAATCCCCTCCTTATATTTCATCTGTAACACCCCGTACCCGAGACCGTTGCCGGAGTCGGACACGAAGTGTGAACGAACTTAACTCATTTATTTATACAGTTCATTTTACCATTTCCAGACAAGCTGGCCAACTGCGTCACTGCCACCTTAAAAATCATATCTCGAGTTACAAAACTCGAAAACCAGTTCCGTAAATTTTTCCTGAAACTAGACTCATGTGTCCATCTAAAAATTGTTTTCTAGAATTTTTTGTCGAGCCAATTAGTACAGTTTATTAGTTAAAGTCCCCCCTGTTTCAGGGTTAGACTACTCTGACCTCTGTGTATTACGAACCAGATATCTCTCTGTACAGAGATTCAATGACTATGCCGTTTGTCCCTAATAAAATTAGACTCAATAAGGAATCTGTACATATAAAGTATGACTTCTAATTATCTTTGTAGAATTTATGGTGAATTTCTAAATTCGGGACAGGGGATCCAGAAATCGTTCTGGTCCTGTTTCACAAGATTTTAAATATCTCATACAGTATAGCTCGCATACTTGTTTTACTTCTTCCATGTAAAAATAGACTCATCAAGCTTCGATTCCATAATTTATATATTATTTAATTCCATTTCTACTATTTTTAGTGATTTTTCAATGTCACAACACCACTGCTGTCTGCCTCTACTATTAGAGTAAAATTTTTTTTCTATTAGAGTAATTTAGCATGCATATCACCAAGTATGATCATGACTAGCCATACCCAAGGCTAATCATTACCAAGAATTTCATTACTACTCAATAACCATATCATGAGTGTAACACCGGAAATGATTAGCCATGACAAACGGCATAATAATTAAATAGACTTTAACTGTTACTTATAACTAAGTATCATAAGACCCAATTCAACTTAACATTTATGCCATTTTCGCATGGCTAAAAGTATACATACCAAAGTTCAAACAAAACATAATAGCCTATACATGCCAAAATGTTCTCTTAGACCAACTAAGAAGAAGATACCAAAAAGTTGCAAGCTGGTGCGATGACTTCGACGGTGATCCCGAGCACACAAAAATGGATCAAAGGAACCTAAATAAGTGACAAATAAACACACCAATGAGTATATAACTCAGTAAGTCATAAGCATTACATACCGTATAATTATAAGAGATCATAAGAGAAGCAAATAATGCAAAAAAAATCAGTTACTCCAACTATACCGAGCTATGCTATCATTTCTTAGAATTTCGATTCAATCTCATGCCAAGTCCTACAATCAAATCAAACACCAAAACAACCCAATTGATTTAGACCCGATCCCTCAAAGCATGGAATTTTGATGCACTAGATAAATTTGTACCTACTCAGTACATGCCTCAAGTTCGATACTTTAGTTACTAGTTCTACCACTTCGTTCTTTCACGCTCATTTTATATTATTAATCGAATTTGCACACATAGTGCTCGTCACACTCGCATACATAGTGCCATAGTACACCGCACACTCAGTGCATTGGATTTTCTCTTATACTTCAACACCCAAATCGGCACACATAGTGCTACTTAATTCCGCACACATAGTGCCATATGTTAACTCATTTTGATAAGGAAATTTACTTAATTTAAATAGCACATATGGTCATATTAATAAATAGGAAAATTATTCCAAGAGAACTCCTAACGAAAGGAATCCCTTTTATGATTCACTAATATTATTTATATACAAGCTAATCAACCTCACAGGAGTGCTTAAGGACTTACCTTATATTGGATGAACTGATTCCCAATCGACTACTCGATTATCTTTGCTTTGCCTTTGTTTGATTCTCCCCCTTTGATGTCTTGATCTAGAATAAATACATTTAGTAGTTAAATTTTCTTGCTGGATACTTATGTGTATAATTTAATGGTTTTCACTCCATTTCACAACTATCCTTGTTCAAAATATCAAAACCTTAACCAATATTCGATTAATGCTTCAAGGCCGAATGTATTATCACTATTAAGGTAACTTAGTCTCAGGTATTTTTAATTCTAATGTACAACATCATGAATCAACTCAACCTTATAAGCCAATATTACTCCTTCAATCGATTATAGAGAGTTAACAAAAAATATTATCACAAACATATACACCTATATGGCCGAATATACAAAATTAAATTTAACCTTACTTATGTAATTACCTATAAGTTATTATACATCAAATTTCATACATTTAACCTTTTAATGCCTATTAACCATTCTTTTGATCTTAACCTAAAATGACAACTCCCATACTCAACATTTCAACCGAATTATCTCTATCACCCGAACTAAAATTCGCACCTTAACTTCATACAATTTTTTTTATGACTTTCATAATTCATTCGGCCCCATCAAAGGACCCCTTTAACATACAAGGAAAATAATCATAGAGAAAGAAATTAACATTCTAATTAGACTCATTGTAACCGAATGTACCAAGTACTACTAACCTACTTATTCAAAAATCTTCATTCCATACTATCATCCCCCTTTTATCACATACAACATGAAAATGACCTCCAATGTTAACACTTAGATTCTTGGCATGATGCCCAAACCACCATAAAAGCTCCAACTTTCTTAACATTACCAAGAGTGCATCCAATTACTAACTTAACCTATCATAAAACTAAATCAACAATTCAAAACTTACCTCTTACTAGCTAAAGAAGAATGCCGAATTTCTTTTGGTAAGTTCCCCTTATTTCTTCATCTCTTCATTCGGCCAAGAAGAACCGATTTCTTCTTTTGTTTTCATCACATTTTCATTCTTTTTTTTTCTTTTATTATTTCCTTTCTTTTACATAAAATAATGACCACTTCATGGAAATTTACCACATATTCTAATATATGCTCCATCATGGCCGGCCACTATATATAAAAAGGAGTATTTGACATGCAAAACCATTATTTTCACTACATGCTTTAATAGGTCCTTATAGATTAACCTATCACATTTCAAAAGTGTCACACATAAGTCCTATTAACTAAATTCACATGCAATCGACTAAATCAAAGCTTAAAACTTTCACACATTCATATTCACATATTCTAGACAATAATTATCACATTCAAATACTTCGGTGACTCGGTTTAGCGGTCTCGAAACCACTTCCCGACTAGGGTCAATTTAGGGCTGTCACAACTCTCCCCCACTTAAGAAATTTTTCGTCCCCGAAAATCTTATCGGTAAATAGGTTTGGGTATCGTTCTTTCATAGAGTTCTCGGTCTCCTAAGAAGCTTATTCCATCCCGTGTTTGAGCCATAACACTTTTACTAAAGGAACCCTTTTGTTTCGTAACTCTTTCACTTCACGAGCCAGGATACGAATCAGTTATTCTTCATAACTCATATCGGGTTGAATTTCAACCTCTGATGGATTAATTATGTGCGATGGATCAGATCTATAACGTCGAAGCATCGAAACATGAAAGACGTCGTGAATCTTTTGAAGTTCAGGGGGCAAAATCAATCTATACGCACCTGGACCAACTCGTTCGGAGATTTCATACGGCCCAATGAATCTCGGACTCAATTTGCCCTTACGGCCAAATCTGAGTATCTTTTTCCAAGGTGAAACTTTAAGAAACACTTTGTCTCCCACCTGATACTCAATGTCTTTTCGTTTCAAATCCGCGTATGACTTCTGGCGATCTGTGGCTGCCTTCAGACTTTCACGGATTACTTTTACTTTCTGTTCAGCATCTTTAATTAAATCAACTCTGAAAATTTTACTTTCACCGAGCTCGGTCCAAAACAATGGTGTACGGCATTTACGACCGTACAAAGCCTCGTAAGGTGCCATCTTAATACTTGATTGAAAACTATTATTGTAAACAAATTCAATCAAAGGTAAATACTATTCCCATGAACCACTAAACTCGAGGATGCAACATCTCAACATATCCTCAAGTATCTGAATTATCCGCTCGGATTGACCATCGATTTGTGGATGAAAAGCAGTGCTAAAATGCAGCTTGGTACCCAAGGCTTCTTGCAATTTCTTCCAAAATCGTGAGGTGAATCTCGGATCTCTATCCGACACAATAGAAATCGGTACCCCGTGTAATCTCACAATCTGAGAAACATACAATTCAGCTAGTTTATCCAATGAAAAATCCGTTCGTACGGGGATAAAGTGAGCCGACTTAGTCAGTCTATCAACAACAACCCAAATCGCATCTTTCTTACTTGCCGATACTGGCAACCCAGATACAAAATCCATCGTGACTCGATCCCATTTCCATTCAGGTATCATGATCGGCTGAAGTAAACCTGTAGGCACTTGATGTTCCGCTTTCACTTGTTGACATATTAAACACTTCGATACAAAATCAGAAACGTCTCGTTTCATACCATGCCACCAAAACTGACGTCTCAGATCGTTGTACATTTTCGTACTCCCCGGGTGAATTGACATTCGGCTACAATGAGCTTCGTTCAGAATCATCGAAATGAGTTCTGAATTTCTTGGAACGCACAAATGACTTCTGAACCTCAAACAATCGTCATCATCAATTTGAAACTCTGATTCCATATTCGGAACACATTCAGCCCGTTTTGCAACCAATTCATCATTGACTTTCTAAGCTTCACGAATTTGATGAATCAATAATGGTTTGGCCTTTAATTCAGCTACTAACACATTGTCGGGTAGAACAGACAAGTGTACATTCATCGCTCGTAAAGCAAACAGTGATTTCCGGCTTAAGGCGTCCGCAACCACATTAGCCTTTCCCGGGTGATAATCAATGACAAGCTCATAATCTTTCAACAACTCAAGCCAACGCCTTTGTCGCAGATTCAAGTCTCTTTGAGTCATCAAATATTTGAGACTTTTGTGATCCGAATATACATGGCACTTCTCACCAAATAAGTAATGTCGCCATATTTTCAAGGCGAACACAATGGCAGCTAGTTCGAGATCATGGGTTGGATAATTCTTCTCATGTGGCTTCAGTTGTCTCGACGCATAGGCTACAACTCGACCTTCTTGCATCAATACGCAACCCAACCCAAGTAGGGATGCATCACTATAAATGACAAACCCTTTGCCTGATTCGGGCTGCACTAGAATTGAAGCTTCAGTCAAATAAGTTTTCAGTTGATCGAAACTTTTCTGACATTTTTCCGTCCATTCGAACTTAACATCTTTTTGAAGTAGCTTCGTCAGTGGTGTGGCTATCATCGAGAAACCCTTTACAAACCGTCTGTAGTAGCCGACTAATCCCAAAAAGCTCCGAACCTTAGTAATATTTCTCGGAGGCTTCCAGTTAAGTATGGCTGAAATTTTGCTCGGATCAACTCGAATACCCGATGCAGATACCACATGACCCAAGAAGCTAACCTCTCTTAACCAGAACTCACACTTACTGAACTTGGCGTATAACTGCTTATCTCGTAAAATCTGCAACACTAATCTCAGGTGCTCAGCATGTTCGGTCTCACCTCTTGAATAGACCAAGATGTCATCAATAAACACAACTACAAACCGGTCCAAATACTGTCTGAAGATCCGATTCATCAAATCCATAAATACCACAGGGGCATTAGTGAGCACAAACGGCATTACTAAGAACTCGTAGTGACCGTACCTCGTTCTGAAAGCAGTTTTGGGTATATCCGAATCTCGAATTCGCAACTGATAATAACCCGATCTCAAATCTATCTTTGAAAACACCGAGGCTCCCTTTAGGTGATCAAACAAATCATCAATACGTGGTAACGTATATTTATTCTTTATTGTCACCTTATTCAACTGACGATAATCAATGCACAACCTCATGGTACCGTCCTTCTTTTTCACAAACAATACTGGTGCACCCCAAGGTGAGAACCTTGGTCGAGCGAAACCTCTATCCGTCAACTCTTGCAACTGAGCTTTCAACTCTTTTAACTTGGTTGGTGCCATACGATACGGAGCTATCGAAATCGGGGTAGTCCCAGGTACAAGCTCAATACCAAACTCTACCTCCCGAACAGGTGGTAAACCCGGTAATTCTTCGGGTAAAACATCCGGATATTCACAAACCACCGGTACCGATTCAAGTTTCTTTTCTAGTTCTTTATTATCAAGCACGTATGCAAGATACGCTTCACACCCCTTTCTCACATATTTTTGAGCTAACATCAAGGATATTATTGTTGGCAATCCATTCAAGACAGTAGACTCAACTCGGATTGTTTCATTATTTGCACACCTCAAATCAATAGTCTTACTTTTACAATTCACAACCGCATCATGCACGGTCAACCAATCCAAACCGAGAATAGCATCAAATTCATCAAACGGTAAAAGCATCAAGTCGGTCGGAAAACAGGAATCTCGGATCATCAGAGGACATTTCTTACACACTTTGTCAACAAGTACATATCGACCCAAGGGGTTTGACACTCGAATTACGAACTCAGCAGACTCAACAGGTAGAGTCTTACTGGATGCTAAAGTCTCACATACATATGAATGAGTAGAGCCAGGGTCAATCAATGCAATCACATTAGTATCAAAGAGAGTGAAAGTACCAGTGATAACATCAGGGGAGGACGCCTCCTCTCGTGCGCGGATGGCATATGCTCTAGCGGGAGCACGAGTCTCAGATCGAACAGCCGTATCAGAAGTCCCTCTCTGGCCACCACCCCGACCTCCTAAAATTCTCGGCGGTCTACCTCTAATCGTTGTTCCACTATGTCTTGCACCTTGTATCTTATTTTTCTCATCAAGTTCCGTGCAATCTCTAATGAAGTGATCCTTCGAACCGCATCTGTAACAGGCCCTGTTAGTAGACTTACCCCAACATTCGCCTACGTGTCGTCTTCCACATTGTGGACATTCAGGTTTTTCTTGACGATTGTTACCCACACTAGCAACCGAAGTAGCTCGAGAGTTCGTTGATGGTCGCTCTCTAATAGAAATTCCTACAGTCGTCTTCGATTTATTAGTATCTTCCCTGAACTTCTTTACGGCCGAGAATGAAGTTTTTCCCGTCAATCTTTTACGGAAGTCTTTAGTTTTAAATTCAGCCTTCTTTTTCTCCTTTCCAAGTTCTTCTGCCTTACAAGCTCGTTCAACTAGTGTTACGAATTCTTTTATCTCCAAAATACCCACTAGTAGCTTTAAATCTTCATTCAATCCTTCTTCAAATCTTTTACACATAGCAATTTCATCAGCTACACACTCCCGAGCATATCGACTGAGTCTTACAAATTCGCGTTCGTATTCAGATACTGTCATACGGCCTTGCTTAAGTTCCAAAAACTCTTTACGTTTTTGATCGATAAACTGTTGACTAATATACTTTTTTTGAAATTCCGTCTGGAAGAAATCCCAAGTAACTCGTTCCTTCGGGACTATAGTAATCAAGGTTCTCCACCAATAGTAGGCTGAGTCTCGTAACAAAGATATGGCACACTTTAAACACTCATCAGGTGTGCAAGGCAGCTCATCAAAAACCCGGATGGTGTTATCAAGCCAAAACTCGGCCCTTTCAGCATCATCAGTAGCTATGGCTCAGAATTCCTCGGCCCCGCGCTTCCTAATCAAATCCACAGGAAGTTTACTCGGCCTTACAGGATCAGTATCTGGTGGTATTATAGGCACCTGAGGCGAATTATTTAAATTCGGGAATGGTTGAGCAGTCGAGTTAGTTCGGGCATATTGTGCGACCCACTCATTCATCATGGTAAAGAAGGCTTGTTTTGCCCTATCATCTTGATTATTCGCGGATGATTGAGGTTCAACAGGCGGTGTCCCTTGCGCAGGAGTAGCCGCTACACTTTCAACATCATCCGCTAAGGTTCTCTCTAGATTGGGTTCCATTTACTAATCAAAACAAAAATTTCGACCGTCAGAAGTCATCACACTATCAAATACTAACATTAAGGCATGTATAGCTAGACTCATACGCGCTATGGTAGTCCTAGAACCGACTAATCCATAGCTCTGATACCAATTTAATTGTAACACCCCGTACCCGAGATCGTTGCCGGAGTCGGACACGAAGTGTGAACGAACTTAACTCATTTATTTATACAGTTCATTTTACCATTTCCAGACAAGCTGGCCAACTGCCTCACTGCCACCTTAAAAATCATATCTCGTGTTACAAAACTCGAAAACCAGTTCCGTAAATTTTTCCTGAAACTAGACTCATGTGTCCATCTACAAATTGTTTTCTAGAATTTTTGGCAGAGCCAATTAGTACAGTTTATTAGTTAAAGTCCCCCCTGTTTCAGGGTTCGACTACTCTGACCTCTGTGTATTACGAACCAGATATCTCTCAGTAAAGAGATTCAATGACTATGCCGTTTGTCCCTAATAAAAGTAGACTCAATAAGGAATCTGTACATATAAAGTATGACTTCTAATTATCTTTGTAGAATTTATGGTGAATTTCTAAATTCGGGATAGGGGATCCAAAAATCGTTCTGGTCCTGTTTCACAAGATTTTAAATATCTCATACAGTATAGCTCGCATACTTGTTTTACTTCTTCCATGTAAAAATAGACTCATCAAGCTTCGATTCCATCATTTATCCATTATTTAATTCCATTTCTACTATTTTTAGTGATTTTAAATGTCACAACACCACTGCTGTCCACCTCTACTATTAG
This sequence comes from Gossypium hirsutum, assembly GCF_007990345.1. NCBI lineage: Eukaryota > Viridiplantae > Streptophyta > Magnoliopsida > Malvales > Malvaceae > Gossypium > Gossypium hirsutum. Next base: position 63,996,079 of record NC_053435.1, read on the forward strand.
AGTAAAATTTTTTTTCTATTAGAGTAATTTAGCATGCATATCACCAAGTATGATCATGACTAGCCATACCCAAGGCTAATCATTACCAAGAATTTCCTTACTACTCAATAACCATATCATGAGTGTAACACCGGAAATGATTAGCCATGACAAACGGCATAATAATTAAATAGACTTTAACTGTTACTTATAACTAAGTATCATAAGACCCAATTCAACTTAACATTTATGCCATTTTCGCATGGCTAAAAGTATACATACCAAAGTTCAAACAAAACATAATAGCCTATACGTGCCGAAATGTTCTCTTAGACCAACTAAGAAGAAGATACCAAAAAGTTGCAAGCTGGTGCGATGACTTCGACGGTGTTCCCGAGCACACAAAAATGGATCAAAGGAACCTAAATAAGTGACAAATAAACACACCAATGAGTATATAACTCAGTAAGTCATAAGCATTACATATCGCATAATTATAAGAGATCATAAGAGAAGCAAATAATGCAAAAAAAATCAGTTACTCCAACTATACCGAGCTATGCTATCATTTTTTAGAATTTCGATTCAATCTCATGCCAAGTCCTACAATCAAATCAAACACCAAAACAACCCAATTGATTTAGACTCGATCCCTCAAAGCATGGAATTTTGATGCACTAGATAAATTTGTACCTACTCAGTACATGCCTCAAGTTCGATACTTTAGTTACTAGTTCTACCACTTCGTCTTTCACGCTTATTTTATATTATTAATCAAATTTGCACACATAGTGCTCGTCACACTCGCACACATAGTGCCATAGTACACCGCACGCTCAGTGCATTGGATTTTCTTTTATACTTCAACACCCAAATCGGCACACATAGTGCTACTTAATTCTGCACACATAGTGCCATATGTTAACTCATTTTGATAAGGAAATTTACTTAATTTAAATAGCACATATGGTCATATTAATAAATAGGAAAATTATTCCAAGAGAACTCCTAACGAAAGGAATCCCTTTTATGATTCACTAATATTATTTATATACAAGCTAATCAACCTCACAGGAGTGCTTAAGGACTTACCTTATATTGGATGAACTGATTCCCAATCGACTACTCGATTATCTTTGCTTTGCCTTTGTTTGATTCTCCCCCTTTGATGTCTTGATCTAGAATAAATACATTTAGTAGTTAAATTTTCTTGCTGGATACTTATGTGTATAATTTAGTGGTTTTCACTCCATTTCACAACTATCCTTGTTCAAAATATCAAAACCTTAACCAATATTCGATTAATGCTTCAAGGCCGAATGTATTATCACTATTAAGGTAACCTAGTCTCAAGTATTTTTAATTCCAATGTACAACATCATGAATCAACTCAACCTTATAAGCCAATATTACTCCTTCAATCGATTATAGAGAGTTAACAAAAAATATTATCACAAACATATACACCTATATGGCCGAATATACCAAATTAAATTTAACCTTACTTATGTAATTACCTATAAGTTATTATACATCAAATTTCATACATTTAACCTTTTAATGCCTATTAACCATTCTTTTGATCTTAACCTAAAATGACAACTCCCATACTCAACATTTCAACCGAATTATCTCTATCACCCGAACTAAAATTCGCACCTTAACTTCATACAATTTTTTTTTATGACTTTCATAATTCATTCGGCCCCATCAAAGGACCCTTTTAACATACAAGGAAAATAATCATAGAGAAAGAAATTAACATTCTAATTAGACTCAATGTACCCGAATGTACCAAGTGCTACTAACCTACTTATTCAAAAATCTTCATTCCATACTATCATCCCCCTTTTATCACATACAACATGAAAATGAACTCCAATGTTAACACTTAGATTCTCGGCATGATGCCCAAACCACCATAAAAGCTCCAACTTTCTTAACATTACCAAGAGTGCATCCAATTACTAACTTAACCTATCATAAAACTAAATCAACAATTCAAAACTTACCTCTTACTAGCTAAAGAAGAATGCCGAATTTCTTTTGGTAAGTTCCCCTTATTTCTTCATCTCTTCATTCGGCCAAGAAGAACCGATTTCTTCTTTTGTTTTCATCACATTTTCATTCTTTTTTTTTTCTTTTATTATTTCCTTTCTTTTACATAAAATAATGACCACTTCATGGAAATTTACCACATATTCTAATATATGCTCCATCATGGCCGGCCACTATGTATAAAAAGGAGTATTTGACATGCAAAACCATTATTTTCACTACATGCTTTAATAGGTCCTTATAGATTAACCTATCACATTTCAAAAGTGTCACACATAAGTCCTATTAACTAAATTCACATGCAATCGACTAAATCGAAGCTTAAAACTTTCACACATTCATATTCACATATTCTAGACAATAATTATCACATTCAAATACTTCGGTGACTCGGTTTAGCGGTCCCGAAACCACTTCCCGACTAGGGTCAATTTAGGGCTGTCACATCATCCTTCATATTTTGGTGGTAAATAATGTCTTTATTATCTTGGGTTACATATATGTCTGCTGTATTGGTTCGAGTTTCTCTTGGCATATTTTCACATATATTGCGTGGCAAAATTATTCCATTTTATCCTTTTTAAGTGGGTGTGGAAAGCTCTTCCTTTGTGAGGTCTTCACCTCCATATAGGATAGTGGATCGCTTTCGGGATACATCCGTACCTATGTCTTCGTGAGGTCTTCATCTCCGTACAACCATAGGGAAATGTATTCCTCTGAACTAAACTCAGTCTGCATGATCCTATAATGGGTGAGGATTGAGGAATTTACCGGTTTAGGTACCTTTACTTTAGAACTGAGCCGCATATAATAAGCCTTAAAGAGCCTACCCTAGGTAGAACCATATCAAACCTTTAGTGGTCACCTGAATAGTTGTTCTATTTGTTATTTCTTGCTTTGTATTCTAGCTTTGTATGAAATGTACTGACTTGTTTCTTTTATTTTTGCTGTGATTGCATTGCATTTTTATCATAAAAAAGGGTGTTGATTTATGTTCAGATGCTAAATAGAGAGCTTTTCATGGAAAAAGGATTTCCTGATAAAGTGGAAGACAATGCAGCCGTGAAAATATGGTTCGAGAAAAAACAACAAAAGAAAAATGAAAACCTATAGGAGGGGTACATGTCAGAATTATTGGATTTCACCCGTATTAGTGTGACTCAGAATAGTCTTCAAGAGCTAAAAGAAATATGGGATCAATTGGATGATGAAATCAAGCAGTTATTCTACCGTGAATATGGCGATTTGCCTTATCTACTCGATGTCAGAGTCGATAAATACCTACTCCGAGCTCTTGCCCAGTATCGGAATCCCGCCTATAGTTGCTTCACTTTTGGGAAAGTAGACTTGGTACACACATAAAAGAGTACACATAACTGGGATGAACAAGCAATGGGTCACGGCCTAGATTAAACAAAAAGGGGATAGTAAATGCATCCCTTGGAAAAGTCTACGAGATTTGATCTTGGTACTTCCAGATGCGAGGAAAAGGGTCGACGTCTTCGCCTTGAGTATTTATGGGTTGGTTATCTTCCCCAAAGCACTAGGGCATATGAATGATGCTGTTTCAAATCTATTTGACCGACTTGAAAAAAGAGTCACTCTCGTCTTGGCAATTTTGGCTGAAACTTTTAGATCTTTAAGTTCATGTCGGAGAGTGAGTGAAGGAAGATTTATCGAATGTGCACAACTTTTACTAGTTTGGTTCCATAGTTACTTCTGGAAGGTAGAGAAAGTCTCTTATCGAGTGTTCTCTAAGGACTATTCTCTGTTGAAAGAATTTGTGGCTATCCCAAGACAAGGCAATATTTCTGAAGAAAAGTGGATGGCAATTCTCTAGAATCTCCAAAATAAAGATATTGAATGGAGGGCCCATTGGATGATCCTTAATGAAATTTTGTATCAATGTGGAGACTTTGACTGGGTCCCTCTGCTCGGGATATGGGGAGCTGTTGGATATGCCCATCTACTTGTATTGAGATAATATAAGTCGAGGCAGTTTATACCAACAATGCAATGGTTGCTATAACACCCCATACTCGTAACCCACGCTGGGGAAGAGTACGAGGCATTACCTTTACTTGATCTCATACATACAAACAATCTCACGTCACCGAGACTAGGTCCAAATTAAACTTTTTCAATTTCTACTTTAAACTTCTTATTATGGGCCTATGAGCCTCAAATCGACCGTTAAAAACCATTTGGGACTATGCCGGGTCCTTAAACAAACTATGAAAATTTTGTCCTTAAAATAAGGCACACGCCAGTGTGACCAACTCGACATGGTCGTGCTAATGGCCTGTGTGGCTTACACGGCCTAGGCGTGTCCCACACCCTTGTAGAATTAATTTCTAATTCACACCTACAGGGGTTTTCACACAACCAGACACATGCCCGTGTCATTGGCCATGTCCCTCACACGGCCATGACATGCCCATGTCCTAGCCCATGTGTAAAAATTGAGTATTCTATTTCTAACATTAGTATGCTCATAATGTCACACGGCCAAGGCACACGCTCCTGTGCTAGGCTGTGTCCTTCACACGACTGAGACACACGACCGTATCTCTGCCCGTGTGTCTATTACCATGCATACTGACTTGAAATTTTTACGTGCAGCGGACACAAAGCCGGGCCACACGTCCATGGGGTAGACCGTGTGTCACACACGACCTAGACACATGTCCGTGTGCCTACCCGTGTGGACAGTATAAGGCTATTTACCAAGCCTCATAGCCACCCTTACATATATAGTTCCATACAAATACCAACCAATATTGAAACAAGTATAACTCCTATAACTAAATCAGCCATAATAGACATTCATTCAACCATGAGAATGTATCTTTTATAAATTCAAAATGAATATTACTGTCATTCAAAGCTTAATACAAATTAAAGGGTTTCTAACCCAAGCCAACACATTTGGCCAATTCTCAAAGACATAAAATAATAAAGTCTGAGTCTTATACATGCCATATTCAAAAATATAAATCCAATTATACCGAATGCTTCGGTTGATAGTATGATCAATATCTTTGACTTCTGGAATCCTTGAGCTAGTTCGGCGGCATTGTAAGGAAATGGAAAGGAAAGGGAGTAAGCATAAAAGTTTAGTAAGTTGTATATAAGTAGGTACACAACAACAACATTTTATCAATGATCCATATGCTCATGATACCAAGGTAGGCATAGGCATAACTTACTCATTACCATCCATACTAGTCACATATTGTTCAATGAGCTCATATCTCATACGTACCAATTATGTACCTGTACCACTCACAACACGATTATACTTTCCTTATTAGCTTAAGAACATAACGTTCACCGTTGAACCAATTGGAACACTACCGGATATTCATTAAGCCTCAGACGTAGGTAAGGTGCCAATGCCTTGGTCTTACACTGGCTCATATCTCAAGTTGATGCCATGAACCAAACATGGTCTTACACTGATTATCATCTCGTAGCCGATTCATGTCCCAGACATGTCTCACACTGGCTTATGTCTCGAGGCCGATGCATGTCCTATACATGTCTTACACTAGCTCTCATCTCAATGCCGATGCCATGTCCCAGACATGGTCTTAGATTGGCTCTCATAATGTGGCCGATGCATGTCCCAGACATGTCTTACACTAGCCAACAATAACCCATATGTCACGGCATGAATATCCGATTTATTTCCTAGGTTCAAACAGGAGCTCTACTATCTCTATTATCACCATACTATCTCAATTCCACAATCAAGCAATTCATGCTATCTCTATTATTTATATACAACTTACCTCGGATTACAAAATGTGGCGACTAGTCAATTTAATTGATTTGCTTGGCTTTTCCCTGATCTAGGTTCGGATTTGGCAATTCTTGATCTAAAATAGAAAAATACACTCATTTAATCACTAAATAAAATTAGGAAATTAAAAATTCACATCTTCGGTAAAATGACCGTTTTGCCCGTAAGCTTTGGCAAAATGACCATTTTACCCCTATGCTTAAAAATCAAATTTGTTCGCATCTTAAGCCTAGTTGAACTCTTTTTACTCTTATAGAAACCCCAAATTCTCTCTATCTCACACATTTATCATTCATTTTACAACTTGTGCAAAATGGTCCCTTTAGGTGTTTTCATGGTAACACCTTGCACAAAAGTTGTCTATTACACAACTAAGACTCATATTCTTCCATAAAATTTTAGAAAACACCCTAAATAATCTTGTGGAAAAACCCTAGACCTTCAACCATTTTTTTAGATATACCCCTCATTTGAAAGCTCATGCTTCAAGGGTCTCAAAAATGTAAAAACCATCAACAAAGGGTATGAAAATCACTTACTTGTGAGTCAACTAAGTAGCTGAAAATTTTGAGCTTTCAAACCCCTTTGAATGGCTGATTTTCGATGGTGTATGGGAGAAGAAAAGAAAAGATGACAACTTTTCTTTATTTTACTCAATTTGCTATTGTTATCAAAATCTAACACTTTGACTAATTGATTTCCTTGTCTCATGGTTGGATATGGTTTCTTTTAAGGGTCTAATTTCCCTTTAAAGACCCCCAATTTTAGTTCTCTAGCTATTTAACACCCTTAGCTATCAATTCAAGACTTTTGCATTTTATGCAAATTAGTCATTTTTCATAATTGTACTCACAAACATCAAAATTAACTCACCAAATTTTTCATGCACTCCTATAATCATACTATGAATCTAAAATAATAAAAAAATAATTTACTCAACTCTAGATTTGTGGTCCTGAGACTACTATTTCGGCTAGCCCCAAAATTGGGCTGTTATAGTTAGATCAATGTGAGTTTGCATACAAAGGTGATAATTACAAAAAGATTGTTCGTGAAATATCGAACGCCTGGAACCAAAATCACAAAATGAAAAGATTTGCCGCAAATTCTATGACGACCCCAGAATATGATTGGTGGTGGGGTAAACAAATCAATGACAATGTCCCTTCGTCAAGTCAAGAAGATACTCAACTAATAAAAGAACACTTGCAAGTGATCCCATCTAAATTAGAGATCGTAAAACAAGACTTCGAAAAAAAGAGCTTCGAACTGGAGAAAAGGACAGAGAAGTTGGAAAAGGAAAAGGTTCAGCTAGGATTAGACATCGACATCCAGAAGTTAAAAGTTGAGAAAATGAGAAAAGGAAATAACAAAGCTGAGGAGGACTTGGACAATCTAAAAACAGATTATAAGAAATTGTGTTTGTCAATAAGGACTATTGGGTTGGGTAAAACATTAGAACAATGGCGACAAGAAATCCAAGAAGAAAATATTAGAGTTGATTAGTGGGAAAAGAAATTCCAACATGCTTGAGTTTGAGAAGATGCTCTAAAAATGGATTTGTTAGAAACTCGAGATGAAAAAGTTGGATTAATAGCCTGGGTAGCGGAATTAGAAAGGTCTCTAGATCAACATTGTAGTCGCAACTTGTGATTGAGTTGACTGCAAGCCTAACTAAGATTGAAGAGTTAAAGAGAAAGATAAAAGAGCTCGAGGTCGTATTGCAAAATTAGGAACTCTAAGTTGAACTTCTTGAAATGAACAATGAACATTGGAAAGAGCAACTCCAACGGTCTCAATGTCAGATCAAGGATAGAGATCACATCATGGTAAAACTTTGACTCAAGTACGGGAAGTAGCAGAGCACTTGCAAACCCTAGCGGTTCAAGCTGACATGCTGAGCTTGAGATATGAATCAGAATCAGATTGGGGCCGAGAATTAGCTTGGCTTCTGATAAACTGTAAATTATACATATTTTTACCCCATGTTCAATGCATTTTATGGATGATTTCTCATTAGAATTGGTGAATTCGATGCTCCTAATGCTTTAATTTCATGTTTTATACTTAGGAGAGCATAGGAGAGTGAAAGGAACGAGAAATAGGCCAAAAACGGAGAAAATAGGCCAAAGTATGAAATCAACACGGCGTGGACTTCCTCACATGGGTAGACCACACGGCCGTGTCAATCTAGCAGAATTGGAGCATGACTCACACGGGTATAGCACACGCCCGTGTCATTCTAACAGGCTTGAACATGGCCTGAAGTAATCGCACACGGGTGTGTCCCTACCGAGCCCAAGTTAAGTCCAATTCGGAAAAGGCCACTTTTGAGGGCCTCTAGGCATTCCAAAGCCTATGAATACACCCTAGAAGAGGAGAAAAAGGGAGACGGAGAAGAGGGGGTTAGGAATTACTCTAAGGAAGTCGATTGATCCATCTCGGAAGCCAGGATTCATCATCAAGATTGAAGATCTCTCCTCAATTTCCCTTCAGGAGTTTTAGGTTTTCTTTATATTTTGTATTCTTTATTCTTCTGAGATGTTTTTTTATTTAGTTATGAACTAAAACCCCTAAATACCTAAGGGGAATGAAACCTAAGACGAATCTTGTTATTATTTTTTGAATTGTATGATAAATATTTAACTTGTTCTTAATTATGTGTTCTTAATTCTTGTTTTAATATCCCAGGATACTAATTCAAGACATGTTCTTATTCAGAGGAGGAATAGACCTTGCTTAAGAGTACTTTTGTTATAATTAAGCTGAGTTGATTGCACGCCTAAAAATAGGGTGACAAGATTTTGCCGAATTAGGGTGAAACCTAATAAGGGGATCCATAGATCGAGTTAATGCAACCCTAGAGTGTTAATTAGAGAAATGTCTCAGTTATTCAATCTAGGGATTAGATGTCATTAGTCTTGAATAGGGATAATAACATAATTTAGGGATCTCTACGGAACAAGTTGAATGAATAAATCGTCCAATTCGGAGCCAGAATAACAAGTAAAGTCGAGGTGGATTTTTCCTCAGGTATTGTCTTCATTCAATCGATTTTCCCAAAAGCAATTCCCCAGTTCTTTTCTCTGTGAGTTCTTAGTTTAGATAATTAGTTATTAAAACAAAATCTCTTTATTCTTAGGCTAGATAATAAAAAGGCAGTCATTACTAGTACTTTTAGTTCCTTTAGGTTCGACAATTCGGTCTTGCTAAAACTATACTACTGTTCGATAGGTACACTTGCCTACATGTGATAATAGTTAGTCCAAGAATGAGTAATTATAAATATTTAAAACCTATCACGAAACCTTGCGATCAAGTTTTTGGCGCCGTTGCTGGGGAACTGAAATATTAGGAACACACAATTTTTATTATTTTAGCCATTTATCTTTCTAGCAATTTAATTTAATTTAATTATTATTTATTAACTTCCTTTTTCCTTCTCTTAGCAGGTTTTCATAATTTATGACTAGAAGAAACCCGTCGGGACCATTACTGTTTGACGAAGAAATCGATCGCACAGTTCGTAGAAACCAAAGAGAAATAAGGCGAAGCTTAAGATACACGGAGAGCGAGCAAGAAGACGATACTCAACCCCTAACCGAAGAGATGGCTGAAAACCAAGGCAATCAGCTACCTCCTGCAATTGTGGCTAATCAAAATCCTGTTCCACGTATTATGTATGACTATGCTAAACCTTCTTTAACAGGAATTGAGTCAAGTATAGTTAGACCTGCTATTGCTGCGAATAATTTTGAACTGAAACTTAACACAATTCAGATGATACAACAGTTTGTTCAGTTTGATGGTTTGTAGGATGAGGATCCCAACACTCACTTGGCGAATTTTCTGAAGTTTTGCGACACTTTCAAAATCAATGGCATTTCTGATGATGCCATTCGCCTTTGGTTATTCCCTTTTTCACTGAGAAACGAAGCTAAATAGTGGTTGAACTTGTTACCACGAGGGTTCATCACTACTTGGGAATAAATGACCGAAAAATTTCTACTAAAATATTTTTCGCCAGCTAAAACGGCTAAGTTACGTAATGATATCTCTTCTTTTGTGTAGATGGACTTAGAAACACTTTACGATGCATGGGAAAGATACAAGGATCTATTGCGAAGGTGCCCTCACCATGTGTTACCTCTATGGCTGCAAGTTCAAACATTTTACAATGGTGTGAATCCCTCAACAAAACAGATGATTGACGCTGCTGCTGGAGGAATCATCAACAAAAAAACACCTGATGAGGCTTATGAATTCATTGAAGAAATCTCACTGAATAATTATCACTGGAAATTCATGAGGACTAAGCCAACAAAAATAGCTGGCGTTTATAACGTCGACTCAGTTACTATGTTGTCAAATCAGGTAGAACTTCTCAATAAAAAGATTGATGGTTTACTTGGTTCTACGCAGGTACATCCAGTAATGAGGTGTGACTCAAGTGGAGGAGGTGTGCATATAGAATATCAATCCTTCAATTCTACAACCGAAGAGGAACAAGTCAACTATATGGGTAACAATAACTTTAGATCTCAAAATAACCTATACAGTAATACTTATAATGTAGGTTGGAGGAACCACCCAAATTTCTCATGGGGTGGTCAAGGGAATCAAAAGTCACAAAATCCTTAGGGTTTTCAATAGCCACCTTATCAACAAGAGAAGAAACAGAACCTTGAGGAGATGCTCTCTAAATTCATCTCGGTGTCAGAAACCCATTTCCAAAATACTGAGACAACACTTAAAAATCAACAAGCATCGATCCAAGGACTCGAAACTCAGATAGGTCAGCTATCCAAACTAATCTCCGCACGACCACAAGGTAGTTTACCAAGTAATACTGAACCTAACCCAAGGGAACACCTCAACGCAATTAGTACTCAAGATAAGGAAGGATTCATTGCGCCTGAGCCAGAATTGATGCAAGAAACTGTGGTAAGCAAAGGTAAAAGTGAGGTAAGTCATAACAAAATATTGAATGAAGAATATAAACCTCCTGTCCCATACCCTAACAAGACAAGGAAAGACCGCTCAGACGATCAATTCGGTAAATTCCTTAAACTTTTGAAAAAATTACATATTAACTTTCCGTTTATTGAAGCTCTATCGTAGATGCCGAATGCAGTGAAATTTTTAAAAGAGATTTTAGTAAATAAGCGGAAGTTGGACGAAGCGTCGCATGTGGAGCTAAACGCAGTCTGCTCAACTATTCTACATAATAAGCTTCCCCACAAATTGAAAGATCTAGGGAGTTTTACAATTCCTTGCTTAATTGGTAGTTTAGATATAAATCATGCATTAGCTGATTTAGGGGCTAGTATTAACGTCATGCCTTACAAAATGTTTAAACAACTAGGTCTTGGGAAACCTAAACAAACTAGGATGAGCATTCAATTGACAGATAAAACTATAAGATTTCCTAGGAGTATTATTGAAGATGTACTAGTGAAAGTAGATAAGTTCATATTTCTCATTGATTTCGTTGTTCTAGACATAGAGGAGGATAATAACACCCCTTTGATTTTAGGGAGGCCTTTTTTAGCAACTGCTAAAACAATTATTGATGTTGGCACAGGGGAGCTTACACTTCGTGTGGGAGACGAAATGATCACGGTTCAAGCTTGTAATTCTGGCATCATATCGAGCATTGAAGGTAATAGTCCACGCCAATCTACTAAAACTGACAATATGACTTTGCAGAAATTGAGCTTCAAAGAAGTTCACGAGCCATGTTCCAGAAATGATAGAGGACATATTCATGAAGAACGAAGGCTACGAATAGAGGAGTTAGACGAATGGCGAGTACATAAATCGAGAACACACGATAAACTGAAACTATGCCAAAACAAGCCTGATACCTCTCTAAATCAACTTAAGGATGGTGATAAAGTCTTACTAGATACCGCAGATCCCTACATTGTCACTACCACACCGAATGGGGAAATCCCTCTTGCGATACTCAGGATTTTTCTATTTGGTACGGTGGAGGTGAGTCATCCAAAGTTCGGCACTTTTAAGGTAAACGACGCTCATTTAAAACCTTATTTTGATGAGACTGATAGCAGCAATGAGGAGTATAAACTCCTCAAACCGCTATGACCATTCACTAAAGAGGTAAGTCGAGCTTAGACTATAAATAAGCAATTCTCGGGAGGCAACCCGAGCACTAACATTATTAATTTCTTTAAATTTTGGTCTTTAACGCTTAATCTACTAATAATGATCTTGAATACAGGTGTTTCCACAGAGACACGACCAAGCACACGGGCGTGCTTAAGGCCGTGTGAAAACAGGGCAAAAGATTTCCCAACACGGGCTACGATAAAATGCCACGGCCGTGCGACATGGTAATGTCTTGAGAAATGATTGAGAATGTAATAATGAGTGGAAAAATAGACGCAGGGGAAAAAGCTAAAAGGTCTTCCCGAGAAAGAAAGAAAACGAAGTAAACACCGTGAGTGTGTACAATAAAAGCTATTCAAAACCAGTCATTGTAGGCCAACCAAGGACCATGACAATTAACTATCAAGTCCTTTCGAGCCAAGAATCTAACTCAAGGCCAAACACGAAAAAACTTCAATTCACACCTATCTTGATGACATATGGAAAGTTAAATCAGAATTTGTTCAACGAGCATATAGCATCCCCGTTTTACTTAAACCCATGCAATCTCTATTCCCAAAGTGGTAGGATACGAATACTCAATACGAGTACCATGCAGGAATAACAGGACACTCGATTGAGAACTGCACTGCATTCAAGAAGTTGATCGAAAGGTTTATTAAGATGGGGATTGTAAGGTTCGATGATCCTTTAGGACCTAATGTGGCAGGAAATCCATTACCTAGTCATCCTGACCAGGAGGTAAACGCGATAATCGATAGTGGGGGCAAGAGGACCAAATCCAATGTTGCGGAAATGAAATCCTCACTAAAATGGGTTTAGCAAAAAATGATAGATGTGGGATTAATCATGCAAGATTGAAAGGAGATACCCAAAGGAGTGAGAGCTACTGTGAGTTCCACGTTAAAGAAGGTCATGAGATCCAAGAGTGCACTAAATTCAAAGCTCTAGTGCAAAGTCTGATGGATAACAAGAAATTGGAATTCGTTGAAGATGTCAAGGGCTCGGAGGGAGGAAATATTTGCACCACTGAGGAAGGATCAATGGTGAAAGTTTACAAGGTCAACCACCCGGTGGTGGTTATTTCCTGACTGAGAAGAAATGAAGTGGGAGCACAAGCTATGCTAAGAATCATAATTCAAAAACCCGTGGCTTTTCTCTACAAGGATAGCAAAAGGGTTCCATGGAATTATTATGATTGCAACGTGATGACCCTAGGAGAGGAGAACTTGGTTAGCACTTCAGAAGGGGGTCAGGACACTGGTTTCTTCACATGCAGTGGGAGGTGCTATAACCCTACAAATGCAAAAATCGAACCCCTTAAAGAAAAAAACCCTGACAGTTGAGCATAAGAAAGAAAAAAACGACTAGACTTGAATCACCTGCCAATGAGCTAGTAACTAATAACGAGGCTAAAAAATTCTTGAAGTTGAAACATAGCGAGTACAGTGTAGTAAAGTAGCTACACAAACAATCAGCTCATATTTTAGTATTAGTCTTGCTCTTGAGCTCAGAGACACATCGTAACGCATTGATGAAGGTGTTAAATGGGACTTATGTCGCTAATAATATCTCTGTAAAAAACTAGATTGTTTGGTTAACAATCTAAGTACCAAAAATTTCATCTTCTTCAATGATGATGAAATACCTCAGGGGGCATGGGATCCACAAAGGCTCTACACATCATTATCTGCTGCAAAAGATATACATTGCCAGGAGTGTTAATCAACAATGGATTCACACTGAACGTCTTGCCTCTATCCATACTGAATAGGTTACCAGTTGATAGCTTTCACATGAAGACGTGCCATAATTAGAGAGAGCATTCAATGATACAGAACGGAAGGTGATAGGGAGGATTGAACTACCACTATTAATTGGTCCGAACACATATGAGGTAGAGTTTTTTGGTTATAGATATCAAACCCTTTTATAGCTGCTTGCTGGATAGGCCTTGGATTCATTCGGTTGGGGCAATGCCGTCGTCACTGCACCAAAAACTGAAGTTGGTAACAGAGGGTTGACTGGTAACGATAAACGCTAAAGAGGATATCATTGCATCTGTAACTAGTGACGTACCATACATAGGAGCGAACGAAGAGGTAATAGAATGTTTATTTCAATCACTAGAATTTGTTAATACAAATTTCCTTGTTAAAGGAAACAAGATCCCAATGCCAAAAATATCCAAGACCATAAGGATGGGTCTACAGTTGACAGTAGGGAAAAGAGCCTTGCCTGGAAGAGAGCTCGAAAAATATCTGTAAAAGCCCATTTTTGCCCGGGCCCATACCAACAAAATAACCCAAATAATAAACCCAAAAGTAACAGCCCATTTACAAACCCAAACTCTGACCCAAAATTTAAACCCAAACAAATTAAAACCCTAAAAGCCCAATCAGCCCACAACCTTAACTAATTTTCAGCAAACAAAAAAAAACTAGCCGCTCCTCCCTCTGTCCCCAAGATTAAGTCGCCCCATGCTACCTCTGCCCTTGGCCATCACGTGCACCACCCACACCTGACACACCTGCAACAGAGACAAAAACAACAGCAAAAGGAAGCATGCGAGGGATGGGGGAAAGAATAAACAAAAGAACGAAAACAAAAAATAGGAAATGAATGTTTTATAGATCGGCTTTAAAAAGCCAAAATCGATCACAAAAAGGGGGGGATTTTGATGTTTTTTTTTTGGAGATTTCAAAGGGGATCGATAGTATTTAAGGGGGATTTTGATGTTTTTTTTGGAGATTTCAAAGGGGATCGATAGTATTTTAGGGGGGATTTTTTGATATTTCGATGGAAGAATGGATTGTATTTTAGGGGGATTTTTAGAGAGGAATCGATTGTATTTTGGGGGATATATATATTTTTTCGGAGATAATACTAAGTTCAAGAGTAAATCAAGAATCGGAACTAAGTTTTGAAAGGTGATTTTTCATTTTTTTTTCTTTTCGAATTTTCTCTTGATTTGGATTTCGTTTGTTCTGTTTCCTTTTCAAATTTTTTTAAACGGTTTTTTTAAAAAAAACAAGAGAGGGAGAGAGGGGACTTACCGACGAACTCACGACCTCGGCTAGCCGGATCTCCGATGAGGGTGGCACAGGCCTAAGAGAAAATTTGAGAGCTTTCTCTCTGTTTTTCTTTAAGGAAAATAAGAGAGATGATGGGTAATTTTTTTTTTTTTAGTTTTCAAAAAGGGGTGTTCAATGTTTTAAAAATAAAAAAAAATAAAAAAGTAAGCTTCATTTGTTTTTTTCCCCTCAAAAGTAGAGCCTAGGGAAGGGAAAAAGCTGACCGTGCATTAAGGGATGGAAATGTGCACATTTCTTAAATGGGAAATTTTCGCGATTAGTCCCTGTCCTGGGTGCCTACGTTCAATCAAGTCCTTTTTTTGTTTTCTTTAAATGCTTTCAAATTACCCCGGAAATTTGCGCCCAGACCCCTCCTTCATTACCACGTGTCCATTTTGGTCCCCTTGTATGCTTTTATTCTGTTTTCACTCCAGAATTTTATTTTTTAATTCAATTAAGCCCTATTTTGTTTATTTTAGACACTTTTATCACAATTTTTTTTTGGTATTATTATTAATCTAATATTACTATTTTTTATTATCATTTTTAAATTATTTTCCTATTATTTATTATACTATTTTTTTTACACTATTATTTATTATACTTATTATATCATTTTCATTATTTCTTATTTCTTTTCATCTAATTTGATCAATTGGAGTTAAGTTTCACATTATTATATTATTTATTTATTTATATATTTTTTATATGCTTCATATATATATATATATATTTAAAATAAAACGAATTATTTTATGTATAAATCGTCATTATATGTATCACATTACTTGTTATATTATTTTTGTTTTACTAATAATCATTTTTTTTGTACTATTTCTTTTTATATACATATTTTATAATAATTTTAAATATAGTTTATTATACTTATTATATTTTATTTATCATGAAGACGAGACTCAATATTTGGCAATTCGCGGAATAGTGCCCTATCGTGCTGGGCTGCAATCTCCCGTTTGTCCAAAATAATCGAATATCTCTCCGGAATTTCACTTGTATTTTTCTAAATAAGGCAATATTTCGCGTTTGGAAAATCGAGAAAACGTGCCCTAACGTGCTGGGTTTCGATTTCTCGTTCGACTAAAT
This sequence comes from Gossypium hirsutum, assembly GCF_007990345.1. Lineage (NCBI taxonomy): Eukaryota > Viridiplantae > Streptophyta > Magnoliopsida > Malvales > Malvaceae > Gossypium > Gossypium hirsutum. The sequence continues at coordinate 64,012,231 of NC_053435.1, forward strand.
AGCCAAATATCCTCTTAAAGCTTCAAAGTATGGTTTCATTAAACTATAAGGTGATCTTGGTTTCGATGGTTTAGAGTATCGTGTCCTAACGTGCTGGATGTGATATTCCTTCGGAACAAGAGAATCTTATATTTCAATTCACGTTATCAGAGTTTCTTTTAAGGATCGTACTTTTAAAAACTCTTCAAATTTTCAATTTTCGACACTAAGACACTAATTAATCAACTAGGTACCAATTTTGGGCGTATCGAGGGTGCTAATCCTTCCTCGTGCGTAACCGACTCCCGAACTCATTTTTCTGAATTTCGTAGACCAAAATCGTTGTTTTAATAAAATTAAATCATTTATTAAAAACAACCACTTTTTGAGGTGACCCGATCACACCTCATCAAAAAAAGGATTGGTGGCGACTCCCGTTTTCATTCTTTTTTCAAAATCCAAGTCGACCCCGTTTTCCGTCCAAAAAATGGTGTCAACAGCTTAGCGACTCCACTGGGGACAATAAGAGAGTCAAGCCACGTGTTGATTATTTCTTGTCTTTTTGTTGAAAGTGGAAAATTCGATTTAAATTTACGATCCTAATTGCATCTCTTTTGTTTTGAGTTATATTTTTTTCTGTATTTTATTTTATACCTCTGCACATTGCATTGCATGACCGCTGGTCATACCCTTTTAAGTGGGAGTGAGAAACTACGCCTTCGTGAGGTTTTCACCTCCGCATGGGATAGTGAATCGCTTCCGGGATACATCCGTACCTATGTCTTCGTGAGATTTTCATCTCCGCATGGCCATAGGGAAATGTATCCCCTTGAACCGAACTCGGTCCGCATGAGCCTATAATGGGTGAGGATCGAGGAATCTGCTGGTTCGGGTACCCTTACTTTAGAACCAAACCTCATGTAGTGAACCTTAGGAGCCCACCCTAGGTAGAACCACTTCGAACCCCTAGTATTCACCCAAATAGGTGTTCTATTTATTCTTGCTTGCTTTTGCTTGGTACTAACCTGTTTTCTTTTTGTTATGATTGCATTGCATTTTCATCATAAAAAGAGGTGTTGATTCACGTTCAGTTGTTAAATAGAGAGATTGTCATAAGGAAATGGGTTTCTTGATAAAGTGGATAATAATACGGTTGTCCGAATGTGGTCCAAGAAAACGTGATAAGAGAAGGATGATAGTTTAATGGAGGACCACACAACCATTGCTCCGTGGCCCGAGAATTTAATGTGACAAGGATTATTCGAGAGCCGCTGAACTTTCTTAAAAGAGAAGCCAACGAGCACCATGAGGTTTAGTGAGCAACGAGTCACGGCCCGGATTGAGTAAAAAGGAGATATAAGATACGTCCCTTTTGAAGAGTTTGTGAGACTTATCTTAACGCTCGAACGAAGAAAATGATCGAATGTCTCCGCATATGAGGGCAAAGCCGTATATGTATCCACTTTATGTAAAGAGATTTGTTTTCTAGTAAAGTTGTTCTAATAGAATTGAATCAAGAATCAATGTCTCTTTTTGCATTCATACATCTGCATTACATTTCATTGCACGTATCTCTTCATTCATTAACATTACATTTCATTACATACAATAAATTTCCTAAAATCCAAAAATACGCGTTCATGCATTAACATTACATTTTATTACATACAATAAATTTCCTAAAATTTAAAAATACGTGTTCATGCATCAACATTACATTTCATTGCATACAATAAATTTCCTAAAATCCAAAAGTACGTCGAGTTTAGAACTCTAGTACAAAACCAGATGGATTGGAATTCTTTGAATATATCGATGGTTCGAAAGGTGAAGATGTGTATGCCTTTGAAAAAGAACTAAAAAATAAAAAAACCTATCTTGAATTTGTTTCTACATCCCTAGAGGCGTTTTAAACAACTGGACCGTGGAGGAGATTCTTGTAATTTTTAGGACCATTTCAGAGTAATATTTGGAACGCTCTTATTGTTCTAAGCCGGGAGCAATAGAAAATCCTTTTGTGAAAAGGCACATGTCCACTATTCTTTATTTCAACGAAATGCATCTTTGTGTCTTGTTTTGGCAAATATTCTTTTGTTCCTTCCAATTCATTCATACTCATACCACCAGGTAATTACCCTTTGATTCGTTAGCTCTTTGAGACTTCCTTCGTCCCTAGAATAGGTCTCCAGATATCAATGATATGAGCGACACTGCTATTGACTCAGAACTTTCTTTCAAGCAAGATATGTGTCTAGAGGATCCTCAAGACTTCGAGGATGATCAAGACTGTAGTTTATCTCCTGATTTGTTAAGGATGGTAAGGCAAGTTGAAAAATAGATCCAACCTTAAAAAAAAATTCAGTGGGGAATTGTGAGCTTAGGAGAAGAGAAAAAGGTGAAGATTAGAGCCTGTATCACTGCAGAGACAAAGCGAGACGTCATTGAGTTACTCTAAGAATTCAAAGATGTTTTTAGACAAGTGGATGCTCTTGAGGTTAAGAAGATCTTGGACGAGGAACACGTGCTAATGGTTTTGCAATGGCCAAGCAAATCATGAGATTTGGGTACTGCTGGCCCACCATGGAAGGGGATTGCACCAGTTATACCAAGAAACGCCACAAGTGCCAAATTTACGGAGACAAGATTTATGTGATTCCTTTATCTCTTCATGTTATGAATTTTCCATGGACTTTCTCTATGAGGGGCATGGATGTTATTTGGGCCGACCTTGCCAAAAGCTTCTGGCGGTCATCGATCTATCTTTATGTTCGTCGATTACTTCATCAAGTGGGTAGAGGTTGTCTCATATGCCAATATCATAAAGTCGACACTCGGCAAATTTCTTGAAGAATCATATGTCAATATGGAATGCCAAAAAGGATCATATTAGACAATGCATTGAATTTGAACAACGGCACGACATCAGAAGTTTGCAGTTTGTTCAAGATTAACACCATGTTGCCCTCAAAATGAACAGTTTAGTGGAGGCCAAAAAAAAGAACAAATAAAAACCAAATAAAAAACAAAAGCAAAAACAAAAAAAAAAAACTCTACCAGGACAACTCATTTCTCATTGGCATATGGAATAGGGATAGTTTTACCCATCGAAGTTGATATTCCTTCCCTTCGAGCCTTGTCAAAGTTGAATTTGGATGAAGTAGAATGGATCCAGGTCCGATACAATTGAAGAGAAAAGGTTAACAGCTATCCGTCATGGTCAAATGTACCAAAAGCAAATGATGCGAGCTCACCAAAAAAGGTTCACCCTAGAGAATTCCATGAGGGGATCTAATATCGAGGAAGATCCTTCCCATGCAGAAGGACTTCATAGGAAAGTCTATGTCAAACTGGAAAGGACCTTATGTGGAAGGCCTTATCTGAAAAAGCGTCGATATTAACCAAGATGATGGCAAAAACCTGCCTAATCTTAAGAATTCTGATTCAAGCAATAAATACTTCACTCGAAAAAAGAAACAAAATAGGAACAAAAAGAAAAAAGGAGAGGCCAAGGTGAAAACCCGCAAATGGTGCCTTGAGACCAAAGGGTTTTGAATTGAAAACCCAGAAATGGGCAGTTCAAATTTTGATCAAAGGTGGGGCATGCGGTAGTCTTGCCCTTTCTGAATTAATAAGAAGGAGGGATGCTACATCTTGGGTTATCAGCAAAGCCTTCTAGGACTTCTAAACACATATCAAGTTCAAAAGGGTCCTTAAGAAGTTTGGGACAGAGAAGCTCATGCTACAATATCTGGGGCACCTATTTCCATTTTATTCATTTTTTGTATTTTTGACAAAATACATCATCTTGATTAATTTATTCTCGTTTTGTATTCTAGCAACATTTGCTATCTTGATTAATTTGTTCATTTAGAGCTTTGCTCTCAGCAAATTTTCATCTTATCCGCTGTGATAATCTTTTTTTCATCTTATTCATCTCGTATCTCAGCAAAATTTGCTATCTTGATTTGTTTGTTTAGAGCTTTGCTCTCAACAAAATTTCATTTTGTCCATTTTGATAATCTTTTTCAAGCATTTTTCATTGAAATAACGATTAATGGACTAACAATACACATGCAGAAGGAGTTCTGCATATTACTCTGAAAGTTTCTAAATAATACGAGGACCTGAAACAGGACTATTGTTTAGAACTAACCAAACCTAAGGGTTGGAAACATTTGAGAAAAGAATAGTCTAAATTGCAACTATTTCCTTGGGTTTTTCTGTCAAAGATACCAGCTGAATGAGAAGGGGCGGTGATAGAACCTTTAATAAATTTTGAGTAATGACAACCTAAGCATTTAAAAGGGGATCACTCTCATGACATTCTGCAAATATCATTCATACACATCTAGTTAGGAGCATTTGATCCACTCTGATCATGTCATCCTAAACACTAGGCGTAAATAGGTCCATAAAATTGATTTTATAGGTCAAAGGAACAGATCCTATGCCCTTGAAGTTGCAATGGGATGGATTGAAGTCACGAAAGCAGATCTTCTCTTCATGTATTGGCATGAAGTAGATCGAGGATAGCAGATCCTATCTTCCTATATTGGTAGGAAGTGGATCGAAGATGCAGATCTTGTCTTCCCATATTGGTGGCGAAGTAGATCGAAGAAAGCAGATCTTGTCTTCATGTATTGGCGTGAAGTAGATCGAAGGTAGCAGATCCTATCTTCCTATATTGTAGGAAGTGGATCAAAGATGCAGATCTTGTCTTCCCATATTGGTGGCGAAGTAGATCGAAGAAAGCAGATCTTGTCTTCATGTATTGGCGTGAAGTAGATCGAAGGTAGCAGATCCTATCTTCCTATATTGGTAGGAAGTGGATCGAAGATTGCAGATCTTGCCTTCTTGTATTTGGCAGCGAAGCAGATCAAAAGATGGCAGATTTTACCTCCCTGATCACAGTGGAGTACATTGAAGCCGATAACTCTATCTCCCTGTATTTGGCAGTGGAATAGATTGAAGATTACAGATCTTGCCTTCCTGTATTTGGCAGCGAAGCAGATCAAAAGATGGCAGATTTTACCTCCATGTGACTACAGTGGAGTACATTGAAGCCGATAACTCTATCTCCCTGTATTTGGCAGTGGAATAGATTGAAGATTGCAGATATTGCCTTCCTGTATTTGGCAGCGAAGCAGATCAAAAGATGGCAGATTTTACCTCCCTGACCACAGTGGAGTACATTGAAGCCGATAACTCTATCTCCCTGTATTTGGCAGTGGAATAGATTGAAGATTGCAGATCTTGCCTTCCTGTATTTGGCAGCAAAGCAGATCAAAGATGGCAGATTTTACCTCCCTGACTACAGTGGAGTACATTGAAGCCGATAATTCTATCTCCCTGTATTTGGCAGTGGAATAGATTGAAGATTGCAGATCTTGCCTTCCTGTATTTGGCAGCGAAGCAGATCAAAGATGGCAGATTTTACCTCCCTGACTACAGTGGAGTACATTGAAGCCGATAATTCTATCTCCCTGTATTTGGCAGTGGAATAGATTGAAGATTGCAGATCTTGCCTTCCTGTATTTGGCAGCGAAACAGATCAAAGATGGCAGATTTTACCTCCCTGACTACAGTGGAGTACATTGAAGCCGATAATTCTATCTCCCTGTATTTGGCAGTGGAATAGATTAAAGATTGCAGATCTTGCCTTCCTGTATTTGGCAGCGAAGCAGATCAAAGATAGCAGATTTTACCTCCTTGACTACAGTGGAGTACATTGAAGCCGATAACTCTATCTCCCTGCATTTGGCAGTGGAATAGATTGAAGATCAAAGATGGCAGATTTTACCTCCCTGACTACAGTGGAGTACATTGAAGCCGATAACTCTATCTCCCTGCATTTGGCAGTGGAATAGATTGAAGATCAAAGATGGCAGATTTTACCTCCCTGACTACAGTGGAGTACATTGAAGCCGATAACTCTATCTCCCTGCATTTGGCAGTGGAATAGATTGAAGATCAAAGATGGCAGATTTTACCTCCCTGACTACAGTGGAGTACATTGAAGCCGATAATTCTATCTCCCTGTATTTGGCAGTGGAATAGATTGAAGATTGCAGATCTTGCCTTCCTGTATTTGGCAGCGAAGCAGATCAAATATGGCAGATTTTACCTCCCCGACTACAGTGGAGTACCTTGAAGCCGATAATTCTATCTCCCTGTATTTGGCAGTGGAATAGATTGAAGATTGCAGATCTTGCCTTCTTGTATTTGGCAGTGAAGCAGATCAAAGATGGCAGATTTTACCTCCCTGACTACAGTGGAGTACATTGAAGCCGATAACTCTATCTCCCTGTATTTGGCAGTGGAATAGATTGAAGATTGCAGATCTTGCCTTCTTGTATTTGGCAGCGAAGCAGATCAAAGATGGCAGATTTTACCTCCATGTGACTACAGTGGAGTACATTGAAGCCGATAACTCTATCTCCCTGTATTTGGCAGTGGAATAGATTGAAGATCGAAGATCTTGCCTTCCTGTATTTGGCAGCGAAGCAGATCAAAGATGGCAGATTTTACCTCCCTGACTACAGTGGAGTACATTAAAGCCGATAACTCTATCTCCCTGTATTTGGCAGTGGAATAGATTGAAGATCGAAGATGGCAGAGTTTACCTCCCTGACTACAGTGGAGTATATTGAAGCTGATAACTCTATCTCCCTGTATTTGGCAGTGGAATAGATTGAAGATTACAGATCTTATCTCCCTAAGCAATAGTGGAGCAGGTCGAAGACGGCGGATTTTACCTCCCTGATTACAGTGGAGTACATTGAAGCTGGTAGTTCTATCTCCCTGGGCAACAGTGGAATAGATCGAAGATTACAGATCTTATCTCCCTAAGCAATAGTGGAGCAGGTCGAAGACGGCGGATTTTACCTCCCTGATTACAGTGGAGTACATTGAAGCTGGTAGTTCTATCTCCCTGGACAACAGTGGAATAGATCGAAGAAAACAACATTCAGTCTTATCTCCCTAAGCAGTAGTGGAGCAGACGAAGAAAACAACAAATCTCATTCCCATGGAGTTGCAGCAGAATAGATTTAAGTCATGTTTCTCTGGAGCGCAGTGAAGTGGATTGAAGCAACGAGACACAGCAGAACAGAATAAGGCTACTTGAAGAAGATGAGCACCAAAAAGTCAAGACTCGGCAAGACCGGGCAAAACTGGCCCTTTTGATGTCTTTGCTCTATTCTCGTTACACGAAAATGAGCAAAAAGGGGCAGCTGTAAAAGCCCATTTTTGCCCGGGCCCATACCAACAAAATAACCCAAATAATAAACCCAAAAGTAACAGCCCATTTACAAACCCAAACTCTGACCCAAAATTTAAACCCAAACAAATTAAAACCCTAAAAGCCCAATCAGCCCACAACCTTAACTAATTTTCAGCAAACAAAAAAAAACTAGCCGCTCCTCTCTCTGTCCCCAAGATTCAGTCGCCCCATGCTACCTCTGCCTTTGGCCATCACGTGTACCACCCACACCTGACACACCTGCAACAGAGACAAAAACAACAGCAAAAGGAAGCATGCGAGGGATGGGGGAAAGAATACACAAAAGAACGAAAACAAAAAATAGGAAATGAATGTTTTATAGATCGGCTTTAAAAAGCCAAAATCGATCACAAAAAGGGGGGGATTTTGATGTTTTTTTTTTGGAGATTTCAAAGGGGATCGATAGTATTTAAGGGGGGATTTTGATGTTTTTTTTTGGAGATTTCAAAGGGGATCGATAGTATTTTAGGGGGGATTTTTTGATATTTCGATGGAAGAATGGATTGTATTTTAGGGGGATTTTTAGAGAGGAATCGATTGTATTTTGGGGGATATATATATTTTTTCGGAGATAATACTAAGTTCAAGAGTAAATCAAGAATTGGAACTAAGTTTTGAAAGGTGATTTTTCATTTTTTTTTCTTTTCGAATTTTCTCTTGATTTGGATTTCGTTTGTTCTGTTTCCTTTTCAAATTTTTTTAAACGGTTTTTTTAAAAAAAACAAGAGAGGGAGAGAGGGGACTTACAGACGAACTCACGACCTCAGCTAGCCGGATCTTCGATGAGGGTGGCACAGGCCTAAGAGAAAATTTGAGAGCTTTCTCTCTGTTTTTCTTTAAGGAAAATAAGAGAGATGATGGGTAAATTTTTTTTTTTTTAGTTTTCAAAAAGGGGTGTTCAATGTTTTAAAAATAAAAAAAATAAAAAAGTAAGCTTCATTTGTTTTTTTCCCCTCAAAAGTAGAGCCTAGGGAAGGGAAAAAGCTGACCGTGCATTAAGGGATGGAAATGTGCACATTTCTTAAATGGGAAATTTTCGCGATTAGTCCCTGTCCTGGGTGCCTACGTTCAATCAAGTCCTTTTTTTGTTTTCTTTAAATGCTTTCAAATTACCCCGAAAATTTGCGCCCAGACCCCTCCTTCATTACCCACGTGTCCATTTTGGTCCCCTTGTATCCTTTTATTCTGTTTTCACTTCAGAATTTTATTTTTTAATTCAATTAAGCCCTATTTTGTTTATTTTAGACACTTTTATCACAAATTTTTTTTTTTGGTATTATTATTAATCTAATATTACTATTTTTTATTATCATTTTTAAATTATTTTCCTATTATTTATTATACTATTTTTTTTACACTATTATTTATTATACTTATTATATCATTTTCATTATTTCTTATTTCTTTTCATCTAATTTGATCAATTGGAGTTAAGTTTCACATTATTATATTATTTATTTATTTATATATTTGTTATATGCTTCATATATATATATATTTAAAATAAAACGAATTATTTTATGTATAAATCGTCATTATATGTATCACATTACTTGTTATATTATTTTTGTTTTACTAATAATCATTTTTTTTGTACTATTTCTTTTTATATACATATTTTATAATAATTTTAAATATAGTTTATTATACTTATTATATTTTATTTATCATGAAGACGAGACTCAATATTTGGCAATTCGCGGAATAGTGCCCTATCGTGCTGGGCTGCAATCTCCCGTTTGTCCAAAATAATCGAATATCTCTCCAGAATTTCACTTGTATTTTTCTAAATAAGGCAATATTTCGCGTTTGGAAAATCGAGAAAACGTGCCCTAACGTGCTGGGTTTCGATTTCTCGTTTGACTAAATAGCCAAATATCCTCTTAAAGCTTCAAAGTATGGTTTCATTAAACTATAAGGTGATCTTGGTTTCGATGGTTTAGAGTATCGTGTCCTAACGTGCTGGATGTGATATTCCTTCGGAACAAGAGAATCTTATATTTCAATTCACGTTATCAGAGTTTCTTTTAAGGATCGTACTTTTAAAAACTCTTCAAATTTTCAATTTTCGACACTAAGACACTAATTAATCAACTAGGTACCAATTTTGGGCGTATCGAGGGTGCTAATCCTTCCTCGTGCGTAACCGACTCCCGAACTTATTTTTCTGAATTTCGTAGACCAAAATCGTTGTTTTAATAAAATTAAATCATTTATTAAAAACAACTACTTTTTGAGGTGACCCGATCACACCTCATCAAAAAAAGGATTGGTGGCGACTCCCGTTTTCATTCTTTTTTCAAAATCCAAGTCGACCCCGTTTTCCGTCCAAAAAATGGTGTCAACAATATCTACAATTAGGCTCCTAAGCCTATCACATGATCATTATTAAATCTTATTGTGCATCCATTCATCATAAATGTAGATCATTTGTCACAAGATTATCAATGTTTCACAAGCATAACTTGTTCATGACCTTTCTCACCAAGAATTCATCACATATCAAATTCACTTCACATGAGTTCTGTGTACATACCTGTACCACTTGTAATATAGTCACATAATTTCTCATTCTTAACATACCCGTTGAAATACAATTCAAGCATATAAACATATTAGATCACATATCAATTCGGCACAACGGCCTAACGCATAATCATCATTTATATTATTCATATATCCAGCATTAGAAGTATGTGCACTATCAACCACAATGGCTAATAAACAATTATTTCCACAATAATCATGAATTTACAATTATAGGCTTACGTACATGCTTGTTTACTCGTAGTAATTTCATTTTCCTACTCTTAGTACGTATCAATGCCATACCCCAGATATGGTCTTACATGAAATATCATATCGACGCTATGTCCCTGACATGGTCTTATACGAAATCACATACCGATGCCATATCCCAGATATGGTCTTATACGGAATCTCGGTAGTACTAATATCATGACATTTGTATTCTACCTTTGAGGTTATATTGGGATTTCTCATTTCTTGAAACTTCGTTAAAATCGTCATTAATCAATTTCATAAAAACAAATGTATACAATTCATGCAATATGAAAATAGTAAATACACAACATAAGGTTGCATTATTTACGCATGAACTTACCTCAATACCAAAATGGAAAAAAGGGACCTAACTATCAAATTTCACATTTTCCCCCGTTCTAGGCCTGAATCTTGTTTTATTTGATCTATAATATCATATTCGGCCTATTTATTAGTCATATTATTCAAAATGGTCCAAAAATCATATTATGGAAAAATTACATTTTTGCCCCTAAAGTTTGACACATTTATAATTTTGCCCCTAGGCTTGTAAAATGAAATGTGTTCAATTTATTTACTATCCATGCATATTAAAATCATTTTCATGCCTAAAATGAAAATAGTATACAATATCCCAGATATGGTCTTATACGGAATCTCGGTAGTACTAATATCATGACATTTGTATTCTACCTTTGAGGTTATATTGGGATTTCTCATTTCTTGAAACTTCGTTAAAATCGTCATTAATCAATTTCATAAAAACAAATGTATACAATTCATGCAATATGAAAATAGTAAATACACAACATAAGGTTGCATTATTTACGCATGAACTTACCTCAATACCAAAATGGAAAAAAGGGACCTAACTGTCAAATTTCACATTTTCCCCCGTTCTAGGCCTGAATCTTGTTTTATTTGATCTATAATATCATATTCGGCCTATTTATTAGTCATATTATTCAAAATGGTCCAAAAATCATATTATGGAAAAATTACATTTTTGCCCCTAAAGTTTGACACATTTATAATTTTGCCCCTAGGCTTGTAAAATGAAATGTGTTCAATTTATTTACTATCCATGCATATTCAAATCATTTTCATGCCTATAGCAGCTCACACATTTCACAATTTCACACATTTAACCTATAAATTTTACATTTTACAAATTAGTCACTATTTCACATTTTCATCAAAAGTCCCTTAACAAAAGTTGTTCAACACACAACAAGGTTTCATTTTCTTCCATTAAACTTCAAAAACAGCAAATATGCTCTCATGGAATAACTCTATATTTCCAACTATATTGCAAATTAGTCTCTATTTAGCTAGATTAAGTTACAAGGGTTCCAAAAACATAAAAATCAACAAAAACAAACACAAATTTCACTTACATGCAAAGGATTTAAGTTGTTGAAAATTTGAGCTTCAAAACTCCATTTTCTCTTGTGTTTTTTGGTGGAGAAAAGATGGAGAAGAAATATGGCCATTTTTTTATATTATTAATCTTTGCTTTTGTCATCAAATACCAACTTTCACCAAATTTTGAGTTTTCATTTATTACACTCCATGTACAACCATCCTAACATATAATGGCATAATTTCTCATTAAGGACCTCAAATTTTAAGTTCTATAGCTATTTAACACATTTAACTAATATAACACAACTTTAGCACTTTACGCGATTTAGTCCTTTTTCACAATTTAGGCATTCAAACTGTAAAATTTCTTAACAAAATTTTTACAAAATCTTATTATCATGCTGTAAACCTCAAAAGAATATTAAAATAAATTTTATGACCTCGGATTTGTGGTCCCAAAACCACTATTCTGACTAGGCCTAAAATCGGGTTGTTACAGATCTTTTCTCATATATCTAAAACATTCGTGTTAGAAGAAATAATTTACCCTTGAACGATGAAAAAAGAAAAGCTTGCTAATCAAAACTGCGGGAGGAATGTTGGGAAACTTGAGCATCAATGCCATATCCGAATAAGGAATTGGGGAAGAAAACCTATTAGAAATTTGTCTTTATATCCCTGGAATTGCTCTGAACAATTGGACTGCAGAAGTGGTCCCTATAATTTTTAGAACTATTTCAGAGTAATGTTCAAAACACACTTATTGCTTTAAGCTTGGGGGCAATGGGAATCCTTTTGTGAAAAAAGACATATGTCCACTATTTTTATTTCAATAAAACAATACATCCTTGTGTCCTATTTGACAAATATTCTTCTATTTTTTCATTTCATTCATACTTATACCACACAGATAATTATTCTTAAATTTATTTGTTCTTTGGGTCTTCTTTTATTCCTATAACAGGTCTCTGGATATCAATGATACAAGCGACACTGCTATTGACTTAGAGTCTCCTTTTGAGCAGGATATTTGTCTAAAGGAACCTCAGGACTTTGAAGATGATCGAGATTACAACTTATATTTTGATTTGTTAAGAATGGTAGAATAAAATGAGAACAAATCCCACCTCACAAAGAGTTAGTGGAAATTGTGAGCTTAGGAGACAAACAAGAAAATAAAGAGGTGAAGATCGAAGCTTGCATCACTGCAGAGACAAAATGAGACCTTATTGGGTTACTCTAGGAATTCAAATATGTATTCGCATAGTTACATCAAGACATGCCTGGTTTAAATACTGATATCGTGGTACATCAACTTCCCATAAAAGAAGAATGCAAGTCGATTCAACAAAAACTTCAAAGGATGAGGCCCGATGTCCTGTTGAAAATAAAAGAAGAGGTCAAGAAATAATTCAATGCTTATTTCCTACAAGTGGTTAAATACTTGGAGTGGGTAGCCAATATAGTCCTTATCCCTAAGAAAGATGAGAAAGTATGAATGTGTGTAGACTACAGGGATTTAAACAAGCTAGTCGAAGGATAATTTCCCGTTGCCTCACATCAATACCTTAGTGAACAACACAACAGGTTATTTACTTTCTCCTCCGTGGATGGTTTCTCCGGATACAACTAGATAAAGATGCATCCTAAATATATGGAAAAGACCATATTTGTAACAATGTGAGGAACATTTTGCTATAAAGTGTGTCATTCAGACTAAAAAATGTAGGAGCAACATATCAAAGAGCCATGGTAACTTTTTTTCATGATATGATACACAAAGAAATCGAGGTTTATGTTGAGGATATGATCACAAAATCCCGAATAGAAGAGCAGCATGTAAAAGTCTTTTGAGGAAACTATTTTTAAGGATGAGAAAATTTCAGCTAAAGCTGAATCCAGCAAAATGCACTTTCAGGGCCACGTCAATTAAATTGATAGGGTTTTTAGTCCGCGGGAAAGGGATCGAGATAGACTCGAATAATGTAATAGCCCAAAAGTGGGTCTAGTTGGAACAGAGGTTTCAAGACCATAAAATTTGAGATATAAATAATTATTTTATGATTATTTTGAGGTCTATGATATGATTGCATGATTGTGTGAAAATTTCGTGAAGAAATTCTATGCATAAAGTGCTTAATTCGAAGTTAGGGACTAAATTGAATAAGTTGCAAAACTTGTATTCTAGAAGTTTCTAGTATGAAATTGATTTGAAATATTAATTAGGAGGTCTTAAATAGAAATTTTACCAATTTCTAAGTTATGGACAAAAATTGGACATGGATGGAATTTTTGGAAAGTTTAGTAGTAAGGGTATTTTGGTCATTTAGGGGTAAAATGAATTAAAATACAAAATTAAAAGCCAATTTTGCTCATCTTCTTCACCGTGGACGTGTATACCAAGGGAGACTCCATGGATAGGGTTTTCAAGCTTCCCAAGCTCAATTGTAAGTCCGTTCTAACCCCGTTTTTCAAGTTCTTTACGTTTTTGGAGTCCCGGTAACTTGATTTAGCTTATGCTAGCAATAATTCAACATAGGGTTCATATTTGGAAAAATACCCATAGTTAAAATTTGTGTATTCTGGTGTTTTATGATACAATATGAGGTTTTAAGTTATGTTAGACAACTTGTGCTACTCGGTTTTAAGTGAAAATGAGCAAAAGGGCTTAATTGGTAAAAATACCTAATAGTCATAAGTATATGTTAGAGTGAGAATTTGATGTTGCCATAGAAGGGAAAAGTGATCATCATGTCATAAAACATAAGAATAAGGGATGAAGTTTAATTCCCAAGCCTAGGGGTAAAAGTGTAAATATGCAAAAGTTTAGGGGCAAAATTGTAATTTTTCCAAAGTTTGAGATAAGGACTGTTTTGAATAGTACATTAATTAAATAAGTAAAATATAATGTTTTAGATCCCAGAAAACGAGATTTGAACCTAGAATGAGAGAAAAATCGAAAATTAGGAAAGTTGGTAAAATGGCCGTTTTAATATCAAGGTAAGTTCATATGTATAATAAGCATTAATTTATGCATGTTTCAATGTAAAATTGATATATTTACTATGATCTCCGAGGTGTTGAAAGTATGTAAGTTGGTATGATAATAATACAACAATAATGCTGTAATTTATATTTGAAAGTTAAATTTAGTGAATTAATTGAATTATGTTAAATTAAATGATTATGGTGCCAAGTTTATGAATTGATTTAAAAATATGTCTATGGTACATGAATTGCATTGAATTATCATACATAAATGTGATTTCTATGATTATGGATATTATGGGAAATTGTAAGTTCATATGATTTTTAATAAGACAATGTGTAATTTAATGTTATTGCGTTGATATTAAATGAGATGTAAGTTTATATGTAAGTAATACATCACTATTACTTGTATTATGATATTTTATAAAAATATTGGAAATATGTTTGTGGATAATTACTTGATTGGTGAAATTGTTGGAAAAGAGAGAGAAATCCTGGTTGAACCTTCGGAAAGATTGGATGATACAGATGGTATGTAGCTGGGTCACATGTATAGTGCTGAGTGCACATCATGTGTACAAGAGAGCTACAAGACATTATGATGTAGCTAGGTCGCATGGGTGATACTATGTGTACACCATGTAGACAAGAGAGCTATGGGATATATGTAGCTAGGTCGCATGCGTGGTTCCAAGTGAAGGACACCATGTAGACAAGAGAGCTACGAGATAAACTGGCTAGGTCACATGGGTGGTACTAAGTGTTCACCATGTGTACAAGAGAGCCGAACTATATGATGGGTGGAGCTATGTGCTGAAACCACCAAGTATCGAGGATTGATCCGAAGTGTTCAACGGGAGACTCTCTATGTATTGCTTTGTGAGTTTTGTGATGAATAAGTGCAGGAACTTGGTTATGTGAATGATGTGTTCATTAAATGACCAGGATGTGGTAAGGTTATAAACAAGTAAGTTATACATGAGGATGATTTTATGGTGACCTTGTGATCATGGGTCTATACTTGTGATGTATGAAATGTGGTGAAAATGATTTGTGATATGTATATTAAAATGAGGTTAATACAAAGAAAGTGTGAAAGAGTGAATTAGCAATAAAACTGTTTTGGACAGTAGCAGTGACGTGATTTTGAAAAATCACCAAAAATAGTATAAATTGAATCAGAGACTGAATGAGATATCAAATTAAATCTTAACGAGTCTATTTTCATATAAAAGAAACATAGAAAGCAAAGGAGTCTATATTTTGATATATTTATGTTTTTGTGAGACTGATTCAGAATGATTACGTGATCCCCTGTTTTGACTTTGGAAAATCACAAAAATTTGGAGAAAAATAATTAGAGGGTAAAAATTATATATTTAAAATCCATAATGAGTCTATTTTCAAGATAAATCAACAAGAAAATTATCCGAGTTCTGTACTATGAGATAATTATTTTTTAGTGAAGAGAGGTTAGAATTGTCAAAAAGTGAAATAGGGGAAATTTTAATGAATAAACTGTACTAATTGGCTAAACCAAAAATTATGAAAATTTTATGGTGGAAATATATGTGAGTCTAGTTTCAGGGGAAATTTACAGATCTTAATTTGGAGCTCTATAGCTCAAATTATAAATAATTAAGTGACTATGACTCGTGTGGACAGTTTGATGTGAACATTTATTAGTAAATTGTGAAATCGTACTTACAAGAATGCTATATACATTAAGGATGTGGAATGGAGAGGAGGAGGAGGAAAATAAATATATGTGGAATACATGGAAACTATGGTATACGAAATATTGATATAATGAAATAAATGAAATGTGTTTATAAGAAAACAAAAAGAGAATGTTATGTATCATGACATGTATATATATATATATGACTAGTCTCAATGTAATGCTTGTTGGGTATGGAATTGAATTAAAATGTTTCAGGCAAACATGTTATTCTTCGCATCTGAATCGTGGTATTTTATAAAGATATGATCTAGCTTTAAATATGAATGCTTGATGATTAAGCTGAAGATATTTGGTAAGATGATAATCTTGGTATAAATGTATAAGTGGTACTATAATAAACAAGGTAAAATGAGTATGAGAGACATATGTATGATGACATACAAATGCTATGTTTGTGGTTTAATTGAGGATGTTTAATCATTAAATGAATACCATGTTATATGCTTTTGATTTTGTATAAGTGTGTAAGAGATCAAGGTTGACCAAAGCTTGGAAAATAGCCTAGGTATATTCCACACAGGCAGAGACACGACCATGTGTCTCAGCCGTGTATGGAACACGACTTTGGGACACGGGCGTGTGGAGCCTTAAAGTATGAATTTTCCAAGATTTTCGTAAGTTCTCGATTTAGTCCCAAACCCTTTCTAAAGTATGTTTTGGGCTCCGTAGACTCAAATAAGGGACTATGTGTAAGAGAATGAACGCTTTGAAATATGAATAAAGTTTTATGGCTCATATTTTAGTTTAATGTTTGTATGTTTGTCTGGTAACGCCTCGTACCTTAGCCCGGCCATGGATACGGGTAAGGGGTGTTACAAATAATGTCAAAGCTATATAGGAGTTACCTCCGCCGCATACCCAAAAGGATGATACGAACTCGCTTCGGTGATGATTCGAGTCGTTTAGATTACCCAATTGTAAAATTAAGCAAGGTTGAGTTGTTTGCAAAATAGGCTTGAAATTGAGAAAGATAGGCTTAAACAAAGTGGTTTTAAGAAGGTTTAGTTAACAATGAAAAGGTTTTGGCTAAGGCTAAAGTATGAACCAACACAATAGGCTATGTTGACCCGAAACTTATAGTAGCACTTAGATGAATTCAGTTTGAAAAGCTAAAGAACCTTGACCCACTATCTATAGAAGGAACCAGAGGTATAGATGAATGCCACACTTAAACAAGTGATAAGTTCAAAGAAAAAATGGGATTGACGCTACAAGACTTGTCTCGATAAGCCAATTCAGTCTAGAGAGAACTATGAGAGTTGAACATTCACAAGAAGTATAATATTCATAAAATGGGCAAAAGTCCCAAATACAACTCAAAAGCTTTATATTTATAGCTCAATACATAAGCTAGATGAATGGACAATAAGTTAGCTGAATGGACAACTTGTGTTCAGCTTTATTGAGCTGAAATTACTTGGAAGCTTCCTTGAACGTCCCTTGTAGTTTCCTAGGTAACTTAGCTTAACTTGGAATGAATGATGAGCTGAATGGACACTTTAGGTTCGGCCAAGAGGGAAGAACAAGCTTTAATGTGCTGCTTTGATTAGCTGAATAGTCTTGAGCTATTAAAATTAGCTTGGGCACTTCAATAAGCTTTAGGTGTGAACAGCCGAATATGAGCAGCCATTGTAGTGTGAAAGCTCAAAACCGAATGGCCCTATCTGTGAACGAAATCTACAGCAAATGTGAAAGCACTTTAGGGCAGCTTGGAGAAGAGAAATCAGTAGCTTTCTTTTGGCTCTTGATGTTCACGAAGGGATGCTTGGAGCACTTTAACCAGTGGCACACCCTATTGATTGCTGTCCATGCACATACCTGAAAACACAATTAATTCAGTTAGGACAACTTAAATTCAGCTTGATAATTAACTCAACCAGCTAATTAAGTTGTAATGAGCTAAGACATACTTAAATTCAGCTAATTAAGTTGTAATAAGCTAAGACAAATTAAATAGCTGTACTAACTAAAACATATTAAATTAACTTAGGACATATTAAATAGCTGAACTAATTAGAACATATTAAATAAACTTAAGACAAATTAAATTGCTGAACTAATCAGAACACATTAAATAAACTTAAGACAAATCAAATACTTAAGCTAAAATAACTAAACATTATTAAAGTTTATTCCAACAAATGATTAATATAAAAATGAAAGCTAAAATTCAGCTTTGAGTAAGCTGCATGGAACGCTTATGGAGCTAGTCCACAAATGATCAATATGCCCCTGATGGTCTCTCCACATATTTGATCAAGGTAGCTTGCAATGGCTTTCTTGAACTTTTTGGCCCTTGTTCGAGTAATTGGCCCCAAAGGTAGCTCAATGGTTTGACAGCTTGCTCATTAGCCATGGTTGAATCATAGGAGGTCTGGGGTTTCTTAGGGAGATTAAAGTACATTGCTCGGTTCATCTCACAACTAACTGAGAAATGTAACCCCATATTCCGTCTCCTTAAGAAACATATTCCAGGTGTATGGGATGAAGAATTCCAGAAGACATTCGACAAGGTTAAACTTTACTTGTCCAATGCCCTGGTGCTAATGACGCCTAGCCCGGATAAGCCACTAATACTATACTTGCTAGTATTTGAAAATTCTATGAGATGCGTGCTTGGCCAACATGATGAGTCAGGGAGGAAAGAAAGAGCGATATATTACCTCAATAAGAAATTTACTGAATGTAAGACAATATATTTGCCAATTGAGAAGTTGTGTTGCTTTTTAATATGGACAACTCGGAGACTGAGACAATACATGTTGTACCACACAACTTGGGTCATTTCAAAAATGGATCATTTAAAGTACATCATGGAGTCAACCGCGTTGAATGGAAGAATGGCTCGATGGCAAATTTTGCTATTCAAATTTGATATAATCTATGTAAACCAAAAGGCAATAAATGGGTGTGCAATAGTGGACTTCCTAACTAGTAGAGCTCTAGATGATTATGAGCCTTTAAATTTTGATTTCCCAAACGAGGGTTTGATGTATGTTATGACTACTGACGAAGGTGCTCCAGAAGAACATCCTTGGAAACTAAATTTTGATGGGGCCCCAAACGCCATGGGTAACGGAATTAGGGCAATCCTGGTATCCCCAAACAGAGATTATTATCGTTTTACCAATAAACTTGATTTTGATTGCACAAACAACATGGCAAATCCAAGTCAAAAAGAAAATTTATTTTAATATTATTGCATGGTCTGCATCATGATAGGAAAGACGAATGAAAATTTTTGATAAGGAAATTTTATCGATTTTATGTTCAATCATAGAAAGGACCAAATTGCATAAAATGAAAAAGTTGAGTTCTAGTAGCTATACATATTAAATAGCAATGAAATTTAAAATTTGAGGTCCTTATATGGTAATTAGACCATTAAGAAAATTTAGTAGATTGATGATTCATATAAGGAAATTAAAGAAAAGAAAAATACTAAATTGGAAAGTTAAAAAATTAAAGATGATAATTAAATTAAAAGACAAAAATATCACATTCTTATCATCTTCTTCCCCAAATTTCTATGGAAACCATAGGAAAGAGAACAAAAAATCAAGCAATCCTAATTAGGTAAGTGATCTTGTCCCGTTTTTAGTAATTTTTTTATTTTTGAGATCGGAATAACCTAATCTAGCTATTTTGGGGATTAATTTGTAAAGTTATTAAAGTGTTAAAGTTTTTCCATGGATGAATATGCTGAAATTTTGAAATTTATGGTAGAAAATGAAACGTTGTTGATAGATAAACAACTTTTGTAAAGGAAATGTTGATGAAATTGTGATTTTAGGGACTAAATTGTAAAGATGTAAAATTCGTGGAAAATTTTTGATTTTTGTGGAATACATGAGCTGTAAATGTTATATGAAAAATTCAGCTAGGCCTGGATTAAGGATTAAATTGCAAGAATTTCATTTTTCGAGCCTAGGGACTAAATTGAAATTAATAAAAAGTATAGGGGCAAAATGGTACTTTTTCCTAAGATGTGAATTAGATTGATTTGATGTAATAAATTGATGATTAAATTTATTTATATAGATTCAGAAATACCAAAGAAGGAGTTAGATCGAGGAAAAGAAAAAGTTTCAGACTAGTAAATTCTCATATACGAACAAGTATAGATGTAAGTTCGTGTAACTAAATTGTGTACATTTATAAGTTTGAATTAAATGTTGTATATATGAATTGTGTAATTGTAGCAACCCATTTTTGAATCAAATCGAAACTGTAACAGACCGATCTTAGGCTTAGTCGGAACAGTGGTTTCAAAACCACAAATCCAAGGCTGAGAAATTAGTTTTTCGTATCATTATTTTAGTATCATAATATGATTATGTGAGTGCACGAAAATTTTGGTGAATTAATTTTAGCAATTGCATGCTTAATTGTGAAAAAAGACTAAATCGCATAAAGTGCCAAAATCCTATTTTATTAGCTAAAGGTGTAAATTGACTATGAATCATATTGTAGAGGTCTTTAAAGGACAAATAGAACCTTTAGAAGTTGATGGCCGGCCATAGGGAACAATAAAATCAAATGGTCAATGGGGTAGGTGACTTAATGTATAATAAAATATAACCCTAATGACTAGCCATCATCTTTTTCATTTTCCTTTCTCCTCTACCAAAATTTTCAGCAAAAATGGAGATTTTGGAAGTTTGAAATTTCAGAAACTTATCACCTTTGAAAATCAAGAATTACAAAATCCGGGCCTAGACCGGGGAAAACCCAAGCTAACGGACTAAGTCGAAATAGTCGCTCACGTTTTGTATACTGAGGTAAGTTGTATGTTAATAATGCAACTAAATTGCTAAGATGTATGATTGAATTGATATTGCATGAATTGCTGAATTGTGATTATGAGAATGCATGTCGAGAAATTATTGTAGTAAAGACTTCCGGTTGAACATTTGGAATAGACTTGGATATTTGTACCATGACATTGGGTGGTAGGTGAGCCAGTGTAAGACATGTTTGGGACATGCATCGGCCTCGGGATATACAAGCTAGTGTAAGACCTGTCTAGGACATGGCATCAACTTGTTGTTTGTTAGTGTAAGACTTGTCTGGGACATGGCATCGACATCGATAGATGAGAGCTAGTGTAAGACCTGCCTGTGACATGGCATCGACCTCGATATATGAAAGTTAGTGTAAGACCTGTCTGAGACTTTGCATCGACTTTAATGTGCTAGCCAGTGTAAGACCATGTCTGGGACATGACATCGGCATTTTATCCCATGTTCAGGTTTATTGAGTATCCGATAATATTCCAAATGATTCAACGAAAGGCTTATGATTTGAATCAAAATGAAAAAAGTTATGACCATGTGGTGAGTGATACAGGTACCTACTTGAAATGTATGAGATGTGGGCTCAATATGTGCCATATGAATTGTATTGAATGGTGATGACTAAGTTGTACTTATGTCTATTCATTGTATTCAAGGGACAAGCTATGAAATGTTATGAGCATATTATTGTATGATGTTTTTTTTTCATGCAACATACTAAGCTTTATGCTTACCCCATTTCCTTTCCATTTCCTTATAGTGCCGCCAAAGTAGCTCATGGATCATAGCCTATGTCGAAGAAGCCAGTCACACTATCATTTTGATGCACTTGGTATAGTTAGTTCTTTTTTTTATTAAAGCATGTATATGATCCTTTGATTTTGTTAAAGTGTCACATTGTTGTGGGGGAAAAATGTGTGGGCTTAATTTAATACTTGACTCATTTTGTATAAGGCCATGAATAATGGCTAATATTGAAAGTTGTTTTACGAATGCACGAAAGTTTTTCCATGAATGTGAAAATGGTTAGCATGGTCGTATATGTATGAAATGTATATAAGGCTTAGTTATGGTTGCTTGGTTGAGAAATCATGTTGTGATAGACTTAGGTATGATAGATTCTGTTTCAGGGTGGTAAGGGGCTTGGTAGATAGCCTTATATCGTCTACACGGGTAGACACACGGGCATGTTTCTAGGCTGTTTGTGACACACGGTTAGCCCTATGGGCGTGTTGTTCGACTGTGTGTCCCCTGTATCTCAAAATTGCAAGTCAATATGCATGGTAGTAAACACACGAGCAGAGACATGACCATGTGTCTCAGCCGTGTGGAGGACACATTTTCTGGCCACGGGCATGTGCCTTTGCCATGTGCCCCTAAATTTTTGCTGACGTCAGAAACAGAATGTCAACGTTTTTAGACACGGGTTAGGACACAGGCGTGTCATGGTCATGTGAGGGACATGGGCCATGGACACAAGCGTGTGTCAGGCCGTGTGAAAACCCCTGTAGATTCGAAATTAGAATTTAATTCACATGAGCTCGGGGCATGGGCGTGTCCTTTTGTGCTTAGGCCGTGTGAACCATACGGGCCTTTAGCACGGTCATGTCATGATGGCTACACGAGCGTGTGCCTTGCTTCAACTGGCATTTTTCAAAGTTTTCAGAGATGTTGGGATTAATCTCGGGTTATTTCTAAAATGTGAATTGGGCCTCATAGGCCCATAGTAAGTGCCTTTAGATTAAAACAGAAAAGTTTTAAATTTTGACCTAGTTTTCATAACTCGAAAATGATTGTGTGCATGGGTTAAGTCAGATAATGCCTCGTGCCTAGTCCAGGCCTCGAACTCGGGTAAGGGGTGTTACATTTAGTGGTATCAGAGCTATAGTTTAGTCGATTCTAGGACTAACCTAGCGTGAGTAAGAGTCTAGCTATACATGCCATAATTGTATATTGATAGTGTGATGACTCCTGACGAGATAAATTGTGTTTTTATATATAGTAAATGGATCCTGACGTGGCTATAGCAGATGACATGGAAAGTAATGCGCCGGCTCCTACCGAAGGGACCGCGCTAGTCAATAGTGGGTCCTTGACAATGAGTCAGGGTAGGGGGGCTAGAGAAGCTTACCTCCACATGATGGATGCATGGTATTCAGAGTTTATTCGTGTGAATTCGAATACTCCACCACTCCCACCTCCCTCATTTCCTCAACCCTTTCATATAGCTCATCAAGGAGCAGAAATGGTTAAAAGAGAGAAACCTCCAGTGGATAGAGTTAGAAAGCACGGGGCCGAGGAATTTCGGGAAAATATTGATAATGACCTGGAGAGAGCAGAGTTTTGGTTGGAGAATACCATTAGGGTATTTGGTGAGCTATCATGCACACCCGAGGAGTGCATGAAGTGTCTAGTATCACTCCTACGAGATTCGGCCTACCAATGGTGGAACACTCTCGTGTTAGTCGTACCGAGAGAGTGAGTTACTTGGGGATTATTCCAGGAATAATTCTGAAAGAAGCACATTAGTCAGAGGTTCATCGATCAAAAGAGGAAAGAGTTCCTTGAACTAAAACAAAGGCCGCATGACAGTGACAGAATATGAGCATTAGTTTGTAAGGCTCAGCAAATATGCGTAGGAGGGCATATCTATGGAAGCCATCATGTGTAAGAGATTTGAAGATGGTCTGAACGAAGACATTAGCTTACTAGTTGACATCTTGGAGCTAAGGGAATTTTTGGTGCTAGTTGAAAGGCTTGCAAGGCTGAAGAGTTAGCCAAAGAAAAGAGAAGAGATGAAATCGAGTCTCGTGACTTAAAGAAAAGACAGATGGGGAAATCACATCAAACTTCATCCAAGAGATCAAAAGAGTTTCTTACTCGGTCAAAAGTGTCAGTGGGATTCTCGAGCAAGGGCAAGAATAAGTAGAATGCGGTGACAAAAGCCCAAGCCATATCTATCGCGAGTGTTGATAGTGCTCGCCCCAATAGACCAAAATGTTCATAGTGTGTTAGACGTTATTTCGACGAGTGCCGAGGTACTGAAAGGGGCTGTTTTAAATGTGGGTTGTTGGACCATTTTATTCGTAGCTGTCCCGAAATGGTTGAGAAAGATAAGGATCAAAGCATGAGATCAGGTAACGCTCCTTCAAGGGGCAGACCACATAAGAACCCTGAAAGTGGGGCTAGTAGTAGAGGTGCGCCTAGAGATGCTGCTGTGAGGTCCGAGGGCAGAGCGCCTGCAAGGACTTATGCTATACATGCCCGTGAAGAGGCAGAGTCTCCCGATGAGATTACGGGTACCTTTTCTATCCATGATATAGCTGTTGTTGCTTTAATTGACCCGAGGTCTACCCATTCTTATATTTGTATAGAATTGATACTCCGTATGAACATGCTAGTCGAGTCCACTGTATTTGTAGTAAAAGTGTCCAACCCTTTAGGCAGACATGTGTTAGTTGACCAAGTGTGTAGAAATTGTCCCTTGACAATTAGAGGTCATTGTTTTCCAGCTAACTTGATGTTATTTCCGTTTAATGAATTTGATGTAATCCTTAGGATGGATTGGTTGACTTCTCATAGTGTTGTAACATCCCGAAATAGGGCCTAGTCAGAACAATAGTTTTAGGACCACAAATTCGATGTTGAAATGTTTATTTTATGATTATTATGAGGTCTAGAATATGAAAATATGCATGTGTTAAAATTTCATGAAGAAATTCTATAAGCAAGGTGTTCAATTGGAAAATAAGGACCAAATTGAATAAAGTGCAAAACTTGGATTCTAGAAGCAATTTATATGAAATTGCTTTAGATTATTAATTAGAAGGTTTTAAAGAGCAATTTTCCCAATTTCTAAGTTTTTGGAAAAAATTGGGCATGTATGGATCAAATTTGAAAGAGAAGGCTGAATGACATTTTGGTAATTTTCTAATTAATGAAATAAAATGGGAAATGAAGGCAAAAATCAGCCATTCTTCTCCCTCATCCAGTCGAATTTCTAAAGCCCTCCATAGCTAGGGTTTTAACATTTTCAAGCTCAATAGTAAGTGCTCCCAAGCCCCGTTTTTAATATTCTTTGTATTTTTGAAATCCCAGTAGCTTACTTTTTCCATTTCTACCAATATTTTGAGTTAGGGTTCTTGTTTGCTAAGTGACCCATGTATGACATGTTTATTCTTTGATGTTTTATGGAGGAATATGAATGTTGGGTATGTGTTAAACATCTTTTTCTAGGTGTAAAATATGTGGTAGAGATGTGAAATAATGAAAAAATATGGGTTGCCATAAGAGGAAAGAACATTTGGCTAGGCTCGGGTAATGTAGAAAATTCATGCATTTCATCATATGAGCCTTGTAACACCCCTTACCCGTACCTGAGACTGAGACCAGGTACGAGGCGTTACCAGGCATGTATTCGAACATTTTTGGGAAATAAGAGTTATAAAATTTTGTTCCAAATTTAAAACTAATCAGACAACATCTTAGTGTCCTTATTATGGGCCTACGAGGCCCGAAACATACATTGGAAATGGTCTGGGATTAAATCGAAGACCTAAGAAAATTTTAAGAAAATTTCTAAGTTAATGTCTCACACGCCCGTGTGGAGACAATGCACACGCCTGTGTACTTTGGGACATGCCCGTGCCCCCTACCTATGTGGAATTAATTGAATTTATTTCATATTTCAAACCTACAGGGGTTTTCACATGGCCAAGCACACGCTTGTGTCCCTGGCCCGTGTCCTTCACACGGCCTAGACATGCCCGTGTGATCGTCCATGTCCAAAAACTCGAGCATTCTGTTTATGACGTCAGCATGCATTTAGGGGCACACATCCAAGACACACGCCCGTGTTCTAGGCTGTGCCCTCCACACGGTTGAGACATACGGCCGTGTCTCTACCTGTGTGTTTACTACCATGCGTTCTGACTTAAAATTTTTAGGTGCAGGGGACACACGGCCATATCACCGCCCATAGGGCGATCCGTGTGTCACACATGGCCAAGACACATGCCTTTGTGTCTACCCGTGTGGACCTTATTGACCTATTTTCCAAGGCTTTGGTCACCCTATAATATTCATATCCACTTAATTTTCAATAACACTTAACGTGGTTTAATTATACTCTTAAATGACCTTAATACACCTCATTGCATGTAAACCTCATCTCATCGGTTTTATACATGCTCGATTATCCCCATTATATTAAGGATTTCTATGACTGATAACTCAATTAAGCTTGACTCATTGTCTTAACTCATTGCCAAATTATGGCCTAACCACCCCATGTGATTTGGTCATATTGCATATGACTAATTGTAACACACCATATTTAATCATCACAAGAACATTGGAACATAACATGCACAATTTGGAAGGTTGTAACCTACACCAAAATGAGCCATTTCCCAAGGCCATATACAAGTGAATATGTATACTTTTATAAGTCTTCATATTGGCTGATCATATGACACATATAACAAAATAACAAAAGCCCTATACATGCCATTGAACAAAATAATCTATATACCAAAGCTAGACAATCTGATAGTGTGTTGATTCTCCAACCATCTTCCAACCTCTATGAGTCCTCGAGCTCTGTAAGACAGGAAAAAGAGAGGGATAAGCATTTACATGCTTAGTAAGCCCGAATAACTGGAAAATAAACTTACCGATTAGTTAGCGTACATCCATATTAGGCAATGAAACCAACAAGCATGAATTAGTTTTCCCTATCACATGCACTCAATTAACAAGTTAGCCTCATAATAATACACCATATAAATTTGTCTTAGATGAGCTTATCATTCAACATTTTCATTTTTATATCTCATGTTAATCCCGTTAGGTTTCTTGAAAGTCTCGATGGATTATCCATTTACCGTCAAGTCATAAGAGCGATCATCTCAAGTACGCACTCCCGCAAACCTCACATCTTACGGCGGGATTACTAGTCCAGGCTAAATCCCCCGTAATATCAACTCAAAGGGTGATTTCGAGATTACCAGTCTAGGCTAAATCCCTTGTAGCGACAAACACCCATAATGAGCTCAGATCTAAATTACTAGTCCAGGCTAAATTAAGACCCTAGTTAGATTACCCGTCTGGGCTAAATCCATTATGAACACATATTCTTCGGGAGGCTCGTTCACTCAAGGAACACCCGTCTGGGCTAGATCCTTTCTATATTTGAGATCAACGGATTATCCATCCGGGCTAAATCCTTTTTCTGCAACACATGCAGGATCTCAAGTCATGTAAGCCATGGTTTATCCATCGAATTTCCCTTTTTTTACTTCAACCGGGACATTTATTATCATATCATTATTATTAACATATTTCATGGATTTTCATGCCATCATTATAACCAAATATATTCATAACACATGTAATTAGTCATATTAATAGTTTACTTAAAGTTATTCGAACTTACTTGGTATCCGTTTCGGTTATTACGAAACATTTCGTTTTCCTCGATCGACCTTCAGAATTTGTTCCTCGGTGTCTATAACAATAAAAATAAATTATCAATATCTCAAATTATTCTTTTCAAGCCTAAATTTCACCCCCGAACAAAATGACTGTTTTTCCCCTAACCTTTCACATTATTTACGATTTGGTCCTTAGGCTTGTATAATGAAATGCATGAATTTTCTTGGTTACCCAAGCCTAGCTGAATATTTTTCCCTCTTATAGCAGCCCACATTTTTCCATTATTTCACATTTCTACCACATATTTTACACCTTTTGCAAAAAGGTCCTTTTAGGGGTTTTTCATGAAAATCACCTAGAAAAAGATGTTTAATACACATCCAACTTTCATATTCCTCCATAAAACATCAAACATGAACCCTAACTCAAAATATGGGTAGAAATGGAGAGATCAAGCTACCGGGATTTCAAAAATACGAAGAACATTAAAAACGAGGCTAGAGAGCAGTTACTATTGAGCTTGGAAAGCCTGAAAACCTTAGCTATGGAGAACTCCAATTTTTGACAGCAACATGGAGAGCATAGGCTGATTTTTGGTTTATTTTCCCATTTTATTTCATTAATTAGCCAAATGACCAAAATGCCCTAAGCCCTTTCTTTCAAATTTTATCCATACATGCCCATTTTTGTCCAAAAATTAGAAATTGGGAAAATTTCTCTTCAAGGACTTCTAATTAATAATATAAATCAATTTCATGCAAATTTCTTCTAGAATCCAAGTTTTACAATTTATTCAATTTGATCCTTATTTTCCAATTGGACACCTTACTCATAGAATTTCTTCCTAAAACTTTAGCACATGCATATTTTTCATATTCTAGACCTCATAATAATCATAAAACAAATATTTAAATGTCATATTTGTGGTCCCAAAACCACTATTTCGACTAGGCCCTATTTTGGGATGTTACAAGCCTAGGGACTAAATTGTAAATAATATGAAACATTAGGGAAAAATGATCATTTTTTTGGGTGAAATTTAGACTCGAAAAGAATAATGTGAGGTATTAATGATTCATTTTTATTGTTATAGACCCCGAGGAACAAATTCTGGAGGTCGATCAAGGAAAAGGAAAAGTTTCGGAATAACCGAAACTAGTTCCAGGTAAGTTCAAATAACTTTAAGTAAACTATTAATATATCTAATTGCATGTTTTATGAATGTATGATAATTTTTTATAGTGGTGGCATGAAAATCCATGAAATGTGTTAATAATAATAATATGATAATAAATGTCCCGATTGAAGTAAAAAGGGAAATTCGACGGATAAACCATGGCTATTAAGACTTGAGATCCTACATGTGTTGTAGAAAAGGATTTAGCTCAGACAGGTAATCTGTTGATTTCAAATATAGAAAGTATCTAGCCCGAACGGGTGTTCCTTGAGTGATCGAGCCTCCCGAAGAATATGTGTGCATTATGGATTTAGCCCGGATGGATAATCCAATTAGGGTCTGAATTTGGCCTGGACTGGTAATTCAAATCCGAGCTTACTAAGGGTGTTTGCCGCTATAAGGGATTTAGCCTGGATTGGTAATCCCGACATCACTCTATGAGTTTACGTTGCGGGGGATTTAGCCTGGACTGGTAATCCCGCCATAAGATGTGAGGTTTGCAGGAGTGCGTACTTGAGACGATCGCTCGTACTACTTGATGTTAAATGAATAATACATTGAGATTTCCAAGAGACTCAATGGGATTGAAATGAGATATGAAAATGAAAATGTTGGATGATGACAAATTACATGGTGTATTGTTATGGAACTAACTTTTCGATTGAGTCCATGTGATAGGGAAACTATTTCATGCTTGTTGGTTTTATTACCTAATATGGATGCATGTTAATTAATCGGTAAGTTTACTTTTTATTTATTCGGGCTTACTAAGCATGTAAATGCTTACCCCTCTCTTTTCCCTGTCTTATAGAGCTCGAGGACTCGTAGAGGTTGGAAGACGGTTGGAAAATCAACACACTATCATCTGGTCTAGCTTTGGTATATAGATTGTAACACCCCTAACCTGTATCTGTCATCGGACTAGGGTTATGAGGTGTTACCGAACATACTATTGCTTATAAAAATATTCATTAACATATATGCCTTTATCGATTTCATTAATATATCAGAGACATTTCATATAATAATATAAACTTTACACACGATTATCCCTACCAAGATTTGAATCATTTTGAACATTTATAATAAAATGTAATAAGCTAAAAATGCACTTATATAACCAAATTACTTAAATTTTATTCGATCATTTAATACATCCATTATAGGTTATTAATGCAGCTTTTATACCTAAGTTTATATCAACTTCGCATATCATGCATAATTACAGAAATTAAAGATAAACATTCGGGTATGTACAAGAACCCATTCCATTCTATAACTATTCGACTATTACAACTCATTTGCATATTTTCGTAACTTTACAATAATCAATGAATCAATATAATCATGCACATAAGCAAACCAACCATAATATAAACACCTATATATATATGAAAAGACATATGATAGCCCATCCATATGTCATGGCCGAATACTCAACCACATATATTCATTTATATTATCCGACTATCTTAAACTATTAACCACCTATTATCACTGTTGATTTAGCTCATACGACAACATCATAAATACCCATTATATGCATGCAAACATATTAATTTATCTAATAAGCAATCTTTTATATTTCCATACAATATACCAAGGCCGAACCTATAAGTGAAGTACATATATTATATGTATCTTACCTGAAACAAAGACCTCAATTAACATAAAATACATACCATTTAAACACCTCAATTGTTCACAAGTATATACGCTATTTATCATCAATCAAACTTAGTGAACATTTAATCTAATAAGTAAAAACCGAATAGGAACATAGCATCATTAATTTTTCAGCACACGCAATACTTAACACAAATATCATGCATAGACAACACATAACTAGAAAGCAAAGTGGACGTTAATCAAACTTAACACAACTAAATTTTTAATGATAATAGCTTAGCCATTTTCGCATGGCTTTATACACAACCAAATATTCAGCATTTCCAAAACATACTTTAGCCTATACATGCCATAATTTGAGTTTAACTTATAAAGGTACCAAAATAGTTGATAGTGTGATGAGCTTGGCTAACAGTCCTCGAGCTTGTAGCTTGACTCCAAAATCTATAAAACAGGGTAAACAAGAACACACGAAGTAAGCTAACTTATCTTAGAAAGTCATAAGCAAATAAGCAACTCAACATCATGGTCCACTCACATTAATTAAATGAATTACAATAACATTATCATAATTAATCTCAAACTTACAAATTCTATAAATAATACATCCTTCATGGTCTATTATCCATCTAAGCCGAATACCTACTTAGTCATTTAGCACATCATAAATCAACTTCCAAGTCAAATAGTCTTAATAAACCATACATCCATTTACTCTTATATGCAAGCTTAAGAATCACCGAATGACAACTCATGTATACTTAACACCTATATAGCCGAATATACCAAATCTCATATATGTACATGTTTAGGTAACATTTCAATGTTATACAGATTATTCATCTACAAGACAAATGCACATACTAAATACACACGAATTTTTCCTTTGCATTGCACACGATTTACAATCAATATCCATAGTACTTTCTTACCTTATCTCAAGTAGATATCAAGACAATTCACACCTAGATACATAACCCGTATTACACATCTGTACACGATTTACTTTTGCCTGATGAACCATTCGAAATTGGATAGGACACTCAGATAATCACATAAATCATATAATGCCAATGTCCCAGATGTGGTCTTACATGTAGCCACATATCGATGCCACTGTCCCAGATAGGGTCTTACTCGTAAACACATATCGGAATCACAAATCGATGCCATGGACTTAGTCGCACACATATATCGGAATCCTATGTCATGACATATGTATCCTAGCCATTCCTAAGGTTCATACGGGGCTTTTGGACAACGTATCTCGGTCGAATCGAACTCGGAAGTGTAGTAGCCAAATTTAATCATGTTCGGCCATAGCATATTTAAATTCTAACATTTCATAACAACATATAAATATAACATTAAATTACCACTAAACATGTCTATTTGCTTATAAACTTATATCGGACGATACAAAACGGAATCGGGCAGCTAGTTGACAACTTTCGTTTTTCCCCGATCCAAATCTGGTTTCTTTAGTTCTTGATCTAAACATATTCAAATTAAGCTCATTCAAACATATTTTCATTCAATTTAGTCCAAAAACACATAAACAGGAAAATTACCATTTTACACCTGACATTTACAATTTTTATAATTTAGTCCCTACTGCATAAAATACACCAAATTTCCCTATGCTTATGCTGGGCCAAATTTTAAAAACTCTCAAACAAGTCCATATATTCAATTTATTTCACATTTTAGTCCTTCAAATTATTATTTTTGCAATTAAGTCCTAATTACTCAAAATCATCAAAAATTCCACTATAAAACATGTTAATCTAAAACATATCTTCCATTGTTCATCATCAAACAACAAAAATCACAAACTATCAACAATGACACAACTCAAAATATTCATCAAAATAAAAAAATTAAAGCTTGGGTTTTATAGTACTCGAAGCAACGATCTCAAAAACGTAGAAATTATCAAAAATCGAGCTAGAACTCACCTTGAATCAAGCTTGGTTATGGCTGAACCCTAGCTTCTTTCTCTTTTATTTGTCATTTAAGTTTCAACTATGGTGGAGTTTTATGAACATTTAGTTAAATTATTATATATTATATCATATATATGATTTATTATTATTTTACCTTATTAACCTTAGTTAATAAATTATAAAATCATATATACATGCCCATTACCGTCCACTTCACTTGATATTGGGCTATTTACCTCTTAAAAGCTTCTATTTTAAAAGCCAAGTGCAAATTAGCCCCTTTTAGAAATAACCACCAAATTTTCACTTTACGCGATTAAGTCATTTTATTTAATCGGACACCTAAACAACAAAATTAAATCACGAAATTTTCAAAGACATAAATTCACACAGAATAAACACTAAAAATAATTTTAAAATATTTTTCTGACTCAGATTCGTAATCCTGAAACCACAGTTTTGATTAGGGTTTAAATTGGGCTGTTACATAGATACTCTTATTTTGTTCAATGGTATGTATAGGGTTTTTGTTATTTTGTTATATGTAGCCAATACGAAGGCTTGTAAAGGTATACATATTCACTTGTATGTAGCCATGGAATTGGCTCATATTGATGTAGGTTATGACCTATAGATTTTATGCATGCTTGTGTTCAGTTGTGTTGTGAGGATGAAATATGGTATATCACATTTAAACACATGTAATGTGACCAAATCACATGGGATGGCTAGACCATAACTGGCAATGAGTTATAATAATGAGCCAACCTTAAAAGTGTTAGAAGGCATAAAAATCCTTAGCACAAAAGGAATAACCTAGCATGTGTAAAACCGATGAGATGAGGTTTACATGCAATGAGGTTTATTAAGGTCATTTGAGAGTGTAATTGGGCCATGTTAAATATCATTGAAGTCTATAAGTGAGAGTGGATGTTAGAGGGTGACCAAAGGCTTGGAAAATAGCCTAACAAGGTCCACACGGGTAGACACAAGGGCGTGTGTCTAGGCCGTGTGTGACACATGGATCGCCCCATGGGTGTGTGGTATGGTCGTGTGTCTCCTGCACCTAAAAAGTTTATGTCAGAATGCATGGTAGTAAACACACAGGCAGAGACATGGCCATTTCTCTCAATCGTGTGGAGGGTGCGGCCTAGCACACGGGCGTGTGTCTTGACCGTGTGCCCTTAAATGCATGCTGACATCATAAATAGAATGCTCGAGTTTTTGGATGCGGGCGACCATATGGGCGTGTCTAGGCCGTTTGAAGGACACGGGTCAGGGACACGGGCGTGTGCTTAGCCGTGTGAAAACCCCTGTAGGTTTGAAATAGAAAATAAATTCAATTAATTCCATACGGGTAGGGGACACGGGCGTGTCCCAAAGCACATGGGCGTGTGCATTGCCTCCATACGGATGTGTGAGGCTTAACTTAGAAAATTTTTCAAGAACTTTCTCAGGTCCTCGGTTTAGTCTCAGACCTTTCTCAATGTATGTTTTGGGTCTCGTTGGTCCATAATAGGGACATTAAGATGTCGTTAGATTAGTTTTAAATTGGAACAAAATTTTACAGCTCGTATTTCCCAAAAATGTTAGAGTACATGTCTGGTAACTCCTCGTGCCTGGTCTCGGTCTCGGTCTCGTGAACGGGTAAGGGGTGTTACAGTGTTGTAGTGGACTGTGGGAGAAAAGTTATGGAGTTGAAGTGTGAAAGCGGGGATGTTCTTTGGGTTGAATCGGGAAGAACAGATAGCTTGCCTGTGGTGATATCGTTGACGTCAGCAGTGAGATATTTGATAAAATGATGTGAAGCTTATCTTGCTTTTATATTGAATACTCAAGTATCCGAATTGAAGATCAAGTCAGTACCAGTGGTTTGTGAGTTCATAGATGTATTTTTGGAGGAATTGGCGGGACTACCCCTAGTGAGAGAAGTTGAATTTGGAATTATGTTAGTCCCTGGTACGGCACCTATCTCGATTGTTTCGTATAGGATGGCTCCGACGGAATTAAGGTAGTTGAAAGTACAGCTACAAGAACTAACGGATAAGGGTTTTGCGAGTCCGAGCTATTCTTCATGGGGTGCTCTAGTGCTCTTTGTGAAAAAGAAAGACGGGTCGATGAGGTTATATATAGGCTATAGATAGCTTAACAAGGTGACAGTGAAGAACAAGTATCCCTTGCCAAGGATCGACGATCTATTTGACCAATTGAGTGGAGCCATCATGTTTTCCAAGATAGACTTGAGGTCCGGTTATTACCAACTTAGAGTAAAGGAGCAGGATGTATCGAAAATCGCATTTAGGACGAGTTATAGGCATTACGAGTTCCTTGTCATGCCCTTCAGTATAGCAAATGCCCTTGCAGTATTTATGGATTTGATGAACCGCATTTATTCGTGTGATGCGAGTGAACACGTGGAACATTTGAGAACGGTTTTGCAAAGTTTGATAGAGAAGCAGTTGTATGCTAAGTTTAGCAAAAGTGAGTTTTGGTTTCGAGAAGTAGAATTCTTAGGACACATTGTGTCGGGTAATGGGATTAGAGTTGACCCTAGTAAGATATCAGCCATTGTAGTGTGGAAACTGCAAAGGAATGTGTCAGAGATTAGAAGTTTTCTGGGTTTGGCTGGGTACTATAGAAGATTTGTAAATGGATTTTCAATGATAGCTACTCCGATGACAAGGTTGTTACAAAAAGATGTCAAGTTCGAATGGATAGAGAAGTCCCAACAGAGTTTCGAGAAACTAAATACCTTGTTACCGAAGCTTCAGTTTTAGTGCAACTGAAACTAGTAAAAGAATTCATGGTGTACAGCAATGCCTCCTTAAATTAATTGGGATGTGTGCTCATACAAGAATGTAAGGTAATAGCCTATGCCTCGAGGCAGTTAAAGAAACACGAGAAAAACTACCCGACGTACGATTTAGAGTTGGCTTCCATCATGCTTGCGTTGAAAATTTGGAGACACCATTTGCATGGCGAGAGATGCCGGGTATTTACTGACCATAAGAGTCTAAAGTATTTGATGACTCAAAAGGAGTTGAATTTACGGCAACGAAGATGGTTGGAGTTGACAAAGGATTACGAGTTGGTGATTGACTACCACCCGGGAAAAGCGAATGTAGTCGCTGATGCATTGAGTAGGAAATCATTGTTCGCCTTACAGGTTATGAATACTTAATTGACCGTGATTGATGATAATTCATTTTTAGCTGAGATAAGAGCTAGATTGATGTTCCTTCAAGAGATTTGTGAAGTTCAGAAAAGTGATAAAGACTTGCATATTAAGATGGCTCAGTGTGAGATGGGAAATGAATCAGAATTTAGTATTGGTACTGACGGTTGTATGATGTACCGAGACAGAATTTGTGTGCCCAAGGATAATGAGTCCATATAGAGATTTTACAAGAGGCACATAATGGTTGCTTGTCTATCCATCCGTGTTGTGTGAAAATGTATAATGACTTGAAGAAATTATACTGGTGGTCGGGAATGAAGAGAGATATTTTGGAGTTTGTTTCTAAGTGTCTAGTTTGTCAACATGTGAAAGCTGAACACCAGGTTCCTTCAAGTTTGCTTCAACCCGTAATAGTTCCTGAGTGGAAATGGGACCGTGTAACCATGAATTTTGTGTCGGGGTTGCCTTTGATGCCAAGAAAAAAGGATTCTGCTTGGGTTGTTGTTGATAGGCTTACCAAGTTGGCACATTTTATACTAGTG
Organism: Gossypium hirsutum; assembly: GCF_007990345.1. NCBI lineage: Eukaryota > Viridiplantae > Streptophyta > Magnoliopsida > Malvales > Malvaceae > Gossypium > Gossypium hirsutum. Next base: position 64,048,079 of record NC_053435.1, read on the forward strand.
CGTACCGATTATTCCCTTGAGAAATTAGCTGAATTGTATGTTTCCGAGATCGTGAGACTTCATGGAGTACCTTTTTCAATTATTTCAGATAGAGATCCAAGATTTACCTCACGGTTTTCAAAGAAGTTATAGGAGGCATTGGGAACAAAACTAAATTTTAGTATGGCATTTCACCCACAAACCGACAGTTAGTCAGAAAGAGTAATTCAGACTTTAGAAGGTATGTTGCGGTGTTGTGTTCTTGAGTTTCAAGGCAGTTGGGAAATGTATTTATCGCTAGTTGAATTCGCCTACAACAATAACTATTAGTCGAGTTTAAAATGGCGCCTTATAAGGCTTTGTGTGGGCGTAAGTGTCGAACACTTTTGTATTGGACCAAGCTAAGAGAGAATCAGATTCACAGGGTCGATTTGGTCAAAGAGACTGAAGAGAAGGTTAAGGTGATTCATGACTACTTAAGAGCTGCTTCGGATAGACAAAAATCTTACTAAGATTTGAAATGAAAAGAGATCAAGTTTCAAGTCGGTGATAAGGTGTTTTTGAAAGTATCCCCTTCGAGGAAAGTCCTCTGATCCGGTAGAAAGGGCAAGATGAGTCATCGTTTCATAAGACCTTATGAGATTACCGAGAGAGTAGGCCTGTTGCCTACCTATTGGCTTTGCCCTCAGAGTTGGAAAAGATTCACGGCATGTTTCATGTGTCCATGTTACGTAGATATAGATCGGATCCTTCGTAAGTGATCGCGCCAACTGAGGTTGAGATTAAGTCGGATATGACTTATTGTGAAGAGCCGGTTAAGATTTTGGCTCGGGAGGTTAAACAATTGAGGAATAAGAGTATAGCACTTGTTAAAGTTTTGTGGCATAGACATGGAGTCGAGGAAGCCACGTGGGAACTGTAACACCTCTAACCCGTAACCATCACCGGAATAGGTTAAGAGGCATTACTGAACTTATAACTCAAATCTGAACCATCATACATTAAATATCATCTCATTAATAATAAAATCATTCATTCACATTCAATACTCATATAAAATCAAATATACAAAGCTAAAAAATGCGTTCAGGATTAAATTAATAACATACAAAAGTTTCTAAACTTATAAGAGATTTTCCATTTTTTTAAAAAAAGGTCACACGCCCGTGTGAACAGGTCGTGTGCCTCACATGGCCTAAACACACCCGTGTGTCAAAGCCATGGAAAAATAGGGCATGCATACTAAGTTTTCCCCACGGCCAATAAATACGCCCTTGTGCTATGGCCGTGTGATACTTAGCTAGCTACTAACTTAAGCCCACGGCTATATGACATGTCCATGTGTCTTAACCATGTGGTCTTAAGATATTACTACTTTGCATACACGGCCACAAGGCACGCCCATGTTCCCTGACCGTGTGGCACAATGCAGGCTTGATTTAAGCCAATTTGCCACCCCTTTTTGGTCATTCCTACAAGTAAAGAAACAATCATATATGTACCATCCAATTCATGCTAACCACACGGTATTTATACCAAAACATTTCCTTCTATTCATCATCAAACCCAAACTAAACTTACCAAAACTACCAACATTTACCATTTCTTTTGTCCAACTAAAACATACCATAATAGCATATTAACATCACATACTATAAACCATTCTCAACTTTGAACTTAAACACAAACTAGCCAAATCACATTGCTAAATATATATACATCACAAAACATGCTTCCTCAACTACTAGCCTATACATGCCATACTTCATATATATACATTTTCAAAAGTACCAAAAATGAGGTTCGATAGTGTGGCGATGATTCTTGACGATCCCCGAGCTTGTAGCAGCTATGAAATCTATAAAACAATGCAAACACATACAAAGCAAGCTTTCAAAAGCTTAGTAAGCCCGTACCAAAATATTAACCATAAGAAATATAAAACATCAACACATGAGTATTTATAAATTTCTCAATTCAACTATCCAATATATACGAACTCAATCTATGAGTTCTTACCAACATAATGTCATCTACCATATAGGTATAATACTTACCTAAACATTTTCATATTCATTCCTTTCCAATCTTGCCTCTTATTTGATTACTTTATCACTTACGAAGATATCCACTATTTTAGGCATTTGCACACTTAGTGCTTAAAGGTTAGTCATCGCTTGCACCATCCCGCACACTTAGTGCTATCTCAATTAACCGAAACTAAGTCGGTATCGTACACTTAGTGCCATTTATAGCCGAAGCTATATTAAACTGCACACTTAGTGCCAATCATAGTCGAATATCATTATACTTAAAACATAATCAGATATCTATACAATTTATACATTACCATCGAAATGAAACATATCTTTAACAACATTTATTATGTACGAACTTACCTCGTACTCGAAGGTGTCGACTCGAGCGTTTATTTTATAATCTTCGACTTCCCTTGATCTAAATCTGAATTCCTCTTTTCTTAATCTATAAGGATTCAAAATTAATCCTTTTATTCACCAATTAATTCAATTCAATCCATAAACACATATTTAGGGTAATTTACAAACTAACCCTCACATTTTTACATTTTGACACTTTAGTCCCTATTTCACCAAATTACAAAATACACATAATTTGCATATATACAAGCTTAGCTGAATTATCCTAGCTCTTAAAAAAGTCCATGCATTTCATTTATTTTACATTTTAGTCCCTCAAAATAACATTTTCACAATTAGCCCAATTTGCTCAAATCCATCTAAAATCCAAAGACAAAACATGTAGACCTAACATCAAGCATTCATATTTCGCCATTTAACAACACAAAACTCATGAATTCATCCATGGAACATTTTCAAATCATCAACAAAATCAAAAATTGAGGCATGGGCTTTATAGTACACTTAGCAACGATCATAACAACGTAGAAATTATCAAAAACCAAAGCAAAAACATACCCGAATTAAGCTTCCAACTAGCTGAACCCTAAAACTCTTTATCTTTACATTTTGTTCTTCAATTTTCGGCACAAACAAAGCATATAATGCTTATTTTATATTTTGTTATAACATATATTAATTTATTAAACATTTGACCATTATAACCTTTATTAAATCATTATAATTTCACCTAACACATGCCCTTTTATGTCCATTCAAACTTCCAATGGTCAAATAATCACATAAGGACCTTTACTGTAGAAATCCAGTTCAAACAGGTACTTTAACATCTAGCACACAACTTTTACATTTTATGCGATTTGATCCTTCTTGCAAATTAAGCACACAAATAGTTAAATTTTCGCACGAGACTGCCACACATATCAATTTACTTATCAAAGACACAGAAAACAATATCAACATATTTTTCTAACTCGTATATGTGGTCCCAAAACCACTATTCTGACTAGGGTTAAAACCGGACTGTTACAATTCTCCCACCTTAGGGATTTTCGTCCCCGAAAATCTTACCGTTAAACAGATTTGGATATTACTATTTTATAGCGTCTTTAGTGATGTGAGCACACCCGGGGCATCCTCGAATGCACACCAAGGATCTATTGAACTGCCAAAAGGTCCCATGACCCGAGCACGAACCAAGCAACTTTAAGATGCTATATCAGCCTTTGTGATGCGCATTTGGGATGATAACTATCTCTATAACGTTGGAGGAGCTAAGAATAACTCCTTGAAGACTCCATGCACCATTTTGCAATCCGACCTCAACTCCTCTTCAGATCCCCCATGCGCCATTCAGTTCCCATCAGCTCACTTGAGCTCGTTTTAGCTCGTTTGAGCTCGAATTTAGCTCGTTTCAGCTCATTCCTTTTTCATTTCAATAAATTAAGTATTAATCTATCTTATAACTAACTTTGTTACAGCTCATGCCGAATTCCCTAGCTCAATTTAGCTCACAAAGTGTTTTTGACTATTTGAGCTAGCTGAATTTATTATAATTTGACTTATAATTATTGTGTTCAAATTTAGTTAGTGATATTAAGTTATTTAGTTATTATTTTAAATTATAATTATATGAATAGTTGTGTGTTATTTAATTATGTTATTTAATTATGTAGGTTAGCCGAATTTGGAAGATACATTCATGGCATTTAATGCAAGGTGCATGAACGGGAATGTTCATTGAACGGGAGGATACATGCATGGACCGGTTCAATGTTTGGAGGACATACATTCATGTACATGGAAGGTTAATGCATATTGAAAGGTGCATCTCCCTTGGACGGCACACATGCATGAATGGGGGTAATCAATGCAAGTGCATGTACGGCTAGGTTCAAGGCCCCTTCCAAGTTCCATGTACAACCGATGCATGTGGGAGGACCCTTGGAGTTTCCTAAGCACCTACTCGGCCAAGAGACACCCTTTGGGAGTTTCATGCATCCCATGGCCGAACCTAGACAATCCCATTGGCTTCCAAAGCTTGCTCATACATGAAGTTGCCCATTCACCTGCCATTCGGCCGAACATGGACAATGACACCATTGGTCATTTTTCTAGAAGGTTCATGTCTTAATTTAGGTTCATTACTTAATCATTAAGTTCATGAATGGACTATTCGGTTAGCATAAGAAAATAGTATAAATAGTTTGTTGATTTCATTTGTAAAGGACTTTTGCCAAATTTGTTAATGAACATTTGTTCTTGTGAGGTTACTTCCTCTCATATCTCGTACAAGTTTCGAAAGACTTATCTGGCTTGTGCTAGTGGCGTCAATCGTCTTGTTTGAACTTATCACCAATCTTGGTGTGGCGTTCACCTATCCATCTATCCATACTTCACCTTAACAATATAGGAACCGGGGTGACACTTCTTAGTGTTGAATCATTCCTGAAGTTGAGTTTGTTTTTCCATCCCCCATCTTTCAACTTTCCTTCTTGTAACCAAACCGACCCATTTATCCATCACCCATCTTTGCTACACATAACCGAACCTATTACTAAACTTACCCTTCTTGAAATCTTTCGCTTATTCTAATCCATTATTTTACTTTTATTACTAAAATCTGAGGCACGAACGACTCTCTCGAACTACGATCGGGCAACTACGTGAATTCGACTCATCTACCCGGGCTGGATCACATCATTTGGTATCAGAGCTTGTAATCGAGAGACACCGACGTTCGTATCAAGATCGAACTAAGTTCGTTGTGAAAAAAATTCAAGTTGTAATTTTCGTTCTCTCTCTTATAATAGTGATATTATGAAGTATTAAAAAAAGACAAAAAAAAATGAAATTATAAAAAAAAAGTGAAGAGATCAAGTTCTTCTTTTGTTTATATTTTGACCCAATCGAGAAAGTGTTCTTTTCATCAACTTTCTACCCCATTTCCCAAACACCACAGTACACCAAATAAAAATATTCTTTTAGCCTACCCATAACCTATACATCTTATCCCTTGTAACTGATTTTTGAAGTCGACCCCAAAGCACCTAGACGAGTCAAAAGAAACAAAATACAAGGTTACGAGAGTAAGCTTGAGTGGTAAAAGGCTAGAGTGTTTGAGATCATTCGAGAGTTTAAAAAAAGCCTAAAAACGAGTGCTAACACGAGTGGAGTGTTCATCAATTTTCTTTGCGAGTGATTAGTGAGATTTGTGGTGAGGTTTTGAAAATTATTTGAAAATTATTATGGAACAAAATGTGGAGGAAAGGCAACCCGTTCGGAATGTGCCAGATTTGAATATGCAAGCCTTACTTCGAGAAGTTGAATGGTTGTTTGATCGAAAGTTGAAACCGATACAAGACCGACTCGATCAAGTGGAGGGAAGAGGCCGACGAGCAAGGACCCCAATAAGTCCACCTCGAGACCGTGACCAAACGCATGTTCGAGATGACAAAGTTTTCGAGCCAAGTGAAGCCGAAAGCCAGGCTGGTTCGAATGTTAGTGCCCGGTGGAGAGGCCAACGTCATCATGGACAACGAGAGCGAGAAAGGTTCGATGATGACTTGAAAAGTATTAGGTTATCAATTCCCCCGGTCCCAGGCCGTTCGGATCCTGAAGCATATTTGGAGTGGGAGAAAAATATCGAACTCATTTTCGAGTGCCATAACTACTCGGAGGTAAAGAAAGTTAAGTTGGCTGCCATAGAATTCACCGACTATGCAATGATTTGGTGGGACCAACTCACGACAACCTGAAGGCGAAATGGCGAGCGTCCCATTACTACTTGGGCCAAAATGAAGGCTATCATGCGCCGAAGGTTCATTCCAACACACTACCACCGAGAACTTTACCAAAAACTCCAAAATCTCTCCCAAGGTACGAGGAGTGTCGAGGATTATTACAAAGAAATGGAAGTTGCTATGATCCGTGCGAATGTGGATGAGGATCGAGAAGCAACTATGGTTAGATTTCTGTCTGGACTTAACCTTGAGATTGCCAATGTTGTAGAGCTACAACATTATGTGGAGATAGTTGATATGGCCCACATGGCCATCAAAATCGAGAAGCAACTCAAGAAGAAAGGTGCTACCCGAGGCTATTCAACCACCAATGTGTCTCGATGGAACCAAGGCACTAGCAAGAATGCTATGGAGAGCCAAACGAAAGATCCTAAGGCACCTATCAAAGCTACCAAACCTACGGGTGAAAATAGCAAAGGCAAGGCTATTGAAGGTACTCAAAACCGGACGAGAGACATAAAATGTTTCAAGTGCCTTGGAAGAGGGCATATTGCGAGTCAATGTCCGAATCGGAGCGTCATGGTGATTCAACCAAATGGCGATATTGAATCGGAGGAGGAGGAGAATGAAAAAGTTGAAAACAATAACGAAACCCTTTCCGATGCCGAGGAAGAAATGGAGTACGCGGTCGAGGGTGAGATGCTTGTTGTTAAGAGGAGCTTAGGTTCGCAAGGTACCGAACTTGATCCGCAACGAGAGAACCTTTTTCATACCCATTGTTTTGTTCGTGGAAAGGTTTGTAGCGCAGTGATTGATGGAGGAAGTTGTGCAAATGTTGCGAGTACCCTCCTAGTTGAAAGACTTGATTTGCTGACAAGTGTTCATCCGATTCCATACAAGCTACAATGGCTTAATGATGGAATTGAGCTAAAGGTAACCAAGCAAGTTCTTGTTCCATTTTCAATTGGAAAGTATGAAGATGAAGTTCTTTGTGATATGGTGCCCATGCATGCGGGACATATACTGCTTGGGAGGCCCTGGCAATTCGACCGAAGAGTGAAGCATGATGGGTTTGCAAATCAATATACTTTCAAGTATCAAGGCCGAAATTTTACTTTGGCACCTTTGACACTGAAACAAGTTGTAGAGGATCAACAATGGTTAAAGCAATCTTTGGAACGAATGCGAGAGGAAAAAGAAATTGAAAGAGAAAAGAAAACGAGTTGTGATAAAAAAATGAGAGAGAAAGAAATTCAAAGAAACATGAGTGAAGAAAAGAAAAGAGTTTTGATTAACCAAAGTTTTCTTCGTTCTAATTCTTTTCAGGTTGACTCAAGCCCTATGATGCGGTTACGATACATTCCCGAAGAGAGAAGGCTTGTAATGATTGGAAAAGGTAAAGTTAATTCTTGTTTTTGTGAACAAGGTAAGGTTTCTGGAATTTCTATTACATTTTTGCCCAACTTGATTGATGAAGAAAACATTAACGATGAAGATATAACTGTTTTGGTTGATGGACACAAGACTTTTGATAAGCATAAAGTTGATAAGTTTGATGAATTCTTGCTGTCCAAATTGCGTAGTTTAAGAGCACAAAAACATGAGATAAATTTTTCTTTTCCATTGTTTGCATATGATGGATGTATGCAGGTTTTGAAATGTCAAATGAATTCCTGTCGAAGTTCTAATACTTCGCAAGTACAATTTGAAATGAACAAGCGAAGTACGGACATTATATTCTCAAAATCCTTGTTCATTAAGTTTTTGAATGAGATATGTTTATTTGATAGTGAACATGGGATATTGATATTATTCTGTTGTGATGGTCTTAAGTGTGAGAAGACTTGCTTCCATGACCGTTTGAATAAGTTTCTGCTTTGTAATGGTTCTCAATTGGTTGCAAGTTAAGAAACGTTTTTGCAGCAAGGCATGATGCGTCCACTAAACACATCCATCCAAGAACGATCAAGTAGGCATCCCTGTTTCAAAATTAACCGTCAGCTCGACTTGAGGACAAGTCGCTTTGAAGACGGGGGGAATGATGTGAGCACACCCGGGGCATCCTCGAATGCACACCAAGGATCTATTGAGCTGCCAAAAGGTCCCATGACCCGAGCTCGAACCAAGCAACTTTAAGATGCTATATCAGCCTTTGTGATGCGCATTTGGGATGATAACCAGCTCTATAACGTTGGAGGAGCTAAGAATAACTCCTTGAAGACTCCATGCACCATTTTGCAATCCGACCTCAGCTCCTCTTCAGCTCCCCCATGCGCCATTCAGTTCCCATCAGCTCACTTGAGCTCGTTTTAGCTCGTTTGAGCTCGAATTTAGCTCGTTTCAGCTCATTCCTTTTTCATTTCAATAAATTCAGTATTAATCTAGCTTATAACTAAGTTTGTTACAGCTCATGCTGAATTCCCTAGCTCAATTTAGCTCACAAATTGTTTTTGACTATTTGAGCTAGCTGAATTTATTATAAGTTGACTTATAATTATTGTGTTCAAATTTAGTTAGTGATATTAAGTTATTTAGTTATTATTTTAAATTATAATTATATGAATAGTTGCGTGTTATTTAATTATGTTATTTAATTATGTAGGTTAGCCGAATTTGGAAGATACATTTATGGCATTTAATGCAAGGTGCATGAACGAGAATGTTCATTGAACGGGAGGATACATGCATGGACCGGTTCAATGTTTGGAGGACATACATTCATGTACATGGAAGGTTAATGCATATTGAAAGGTGCATCTCCCTTGGACGGCACACATGCATGAATGGGGGTAATCAATGCAAGTGCATGTACGGCTAGGTTCAAGGCCCCTTCCAAGTTCCATGTACAACCGATGCACGTGGGAGGACCCTTGGAGTTTCCTAAGCACCTACTCGGCCAAGAGACACCCTTTGGGAGTTTCATGCATCCCATGGCCGAACCTAGACAATCCTATTGGCTTCCAAAGCTTGCTCATACATGAAGTTGCCCATTCACCTGCCATTCGGCCGAACATGGACAATGACACCATTGGTCATTTTTCTAGAAGGTTCATGTCTTAATTTAGGTTCATTACTTAATCATTAAGTTCATGAATGGACTATTCGGTTAGCATAAGAAACTAGTATAAATAGTTTGTTGATTTCATTTGTAAAGGACTTTTTCCAAATTTGTTAATGAACATTTGTTCTTGTGAGGTTGCTTCCTCTCATATCTCGTACAAGTTTCGAAAGACTTATCTGGCTTGTGCTAGTGGCGTCAATCGTCTTGTTTGAACTTATCACCAATCTTGGTGTGGCGTTCACCTATCCATCTATCCATACTTCACCTTAACAATATAGGAACCGGGGTGACACTTCTTAGTGTTGAATCATTCCTGACGTTGAGTTTGTTTTTCCATCCCCCATCTTTCAACTTTCCTTCTTGTAACCAAACCGACCCATTTATCCATCACCCATCTTTGCTACACATAACCGAACCTATTACTAAACTTACCCTTCTTGAAATCTTTCGCTTATTCTAATCCATTATTTTACTTTTATTACTAAAATCTGAGGCACGAACGACTCTCTCTGTAATATCCCGAATTAGGGCCTAATCGAAATAGTGGTTTCATGACCATAAATCCGAGATAGAAATAATTATTTTATAATTATTTTGAGGTTTATGATATGATTGCATGATTGTGTGACAATTTCGTGATGAAATTCTATGCCTAAAGTGCTTAAATTGAAAGTAGGGACTAAATCGAATAAGTTGCAAAACTTGTATTCTAGAAGTTTTTAGTATGAAATTCTTTTGGAATATTAATGAGGAGTTATTAAATAGCAATTTGACCAATTTTAAGTTCATGGACAAATTTAGGACATGGAAGGAATTTTTGGAAAGTTTAGTAGTAAGGGTATTTTGGTCATTTAGTTATTAAAATGAATTAAAAACAAAATTAAAAGCCAATTTTTGTCCATCTTCTTCATTAGGTCGAAATTTCAAGGGTTCTCCATAGCTAGGGTTTGTTTCAAGCTTCCAAGCTCCATAGTAAGTGATTCCAAGCCCCGTTTTTAATGATTTTTACGTTTTTGAGATCCCGGTAGCTCGATTAAGCTTATGCTAACAATAATTCAACTTAGGGTTCATATTTGGAAAAATACCCATAGGTGAAATTTGTGTATTTTGATGTTTTATGATAGAATATGGGGTTTTAAATTATGTTAGACAACTTGTGCTACTCGGTTTTGAGTGAAAACGAGTAAAAGGGCTTAATCGGTAAAAATACCTAATAGTCATAAGTACATGTTAGAGTGAGAATTTGATGTTGCCATAGAAGATAAAAGTGATCAGCATGTTGTAAAACATAAGAATAAGGAATAAAGTTTAATCCCGAGCCTAGGGGCAAAAATGTAAATATGCAAAAGTTTAGGGGTAAAATTGTAATTTTTCCAAAAATTGAGTTAAGGATTAATTTGATAATGTGAGTATTAAATAAGCTAAATGTGTTATTTTAGATCAAGAAAGACGTGGAATCGACCTCAATCGAGGAAAAGAAAAGATTGTGGACTAAATTGCAAAATCTTTGTATTTTGGTACCAAGGTAAGTTCATGTGTAAATAATGTAGCATAATGGTCATTTTTAAGTTATTGATGTTAATTATATGTTATGCTAAATTTTATTATGAAATGTATGCTTTGTGGTTAATTTCAAATAATATGTAAATTATGTGAACTACTTGTTAAATATAATTGTTACCGAGTATTGATTTCGGCATTCTACGGAAGACGGCAAGGATAAGTGTTCGAGGAAAAAGCCCGTTTGAACCTTAGGAATAGATTAGGATACAAGTGACATGTCACTAGGATGGTTGAGCATCCGAACTCGTTGAGTTGAGTCCGAGTTCATTTATGGATGCGAATGTCCGAACTCGTTGAGTTGAGTCCGAGTTCGTGAAATGTAACTAGGCATCCGAGCTCGTTGAGTTGAGTCCGAGTTCACTTATGGATGCGAACGCCCGAGCTCGTTGAGTTGAGTCCGAGTTCGCTTATGGGCGGGTTACATGATTGCTTGATTGCATATATGGCACTTATGTGCAAGTTATCCATGTATCCGAATTATATTCCGATGTGTTCAACGGGTAAAGTTCTACTCAAATGGAGGAATATTCGAGATGTAAAGAGACGTATTGGTAAGTGATGTGAAATGGATATTTTGGACAGGTATGTATTTAACCCTCGGGTTGAGTATTGATACAACTACGATAAGGTAATAAGATGATGAAAAATGATTAAAAATGTGATATGTGTTTTAGTGATGTATGCTAATGTTGATTGGTATAACTGTTTGTTATGTTACTTATTATTTGCATATGAACTTACTAAGCATTTATGCTTACTCCCTCCTTCTTACTCATTGTAGTTTTGGACAAGCCAGCTCAGGAGACGGGATAGGTCGAAGGCTCAGTCACACTATCCGGAAGACTTTTGGTAAATGGCTTGTAAATTTAAGTATGGCATGTATAGCAATATACCTATTTTGTGTAAATGATCTTATGGTATGGTTGTGGAATGGTTGAGGAAATGCTTGATAATGATAAATTATGAAAATGGTTAGTGTAGATTATGTTTGATGTTAAGGAAAACTATTAAGATACTTAGTGCATAAAAACTCATAAAAAGGATGAAATTTGCCATAAACAGAATACTGCAGCAACACTGATGCGAGTTTGAAAATTTATTAAAAATCATAGAAATTGAATTTGGTGATGGAATACATATCAAATTTAAGCTTATTATGTCTAGTTTCACATGAAACAAATGAAACAGGTAAAGGAATTATATGTTAGAAGATATTTGAATTTTAGTGAAACAGAGTCATAGCAGTTTTTGAATCCCCTGTTCCAACTTTAGAAATTCATTATAAATTATAAAGATATAATTAGGTGGTATATTTTATATCCTCAGAATCCTTATTGAGTCTAGTTTTAGTAGAAACAAATCTCATAGTTATATCAATTTGTTACAGAGAGAAATGTGGTTTGTAGTAAACAGAGGTCAGACCAGTCGAGTCCTGAAACAGGGGTAAATTTAACTAAGAAACTGTACTAATTGGCCCAACCAAAAATTATAGAAAACATTTAGTAGATAGGTATATGAGTCTAGATTCAGGAAAAATTTGTGGATCTTGATTTCGAGTTTCGTAACTCGAGATATGATTTTTCTTGTGACTGTGACGCAAGTAGCTTAAAAGCTGTGAATGTAGAAACAATAATCCAAAGTTCTAAAAATGTTAAACTAAGCTTAGTAACACCTCATACTCGACTCCGGCGATGGTCTCGGGCGTGGGGGCGTTACACTCTCGAACTACTATCGGGCAACTACGTGAATTTGACTCATCTACCCGGGCTGGATCACATCATTTAGGCTCCCACTTTGCCTCTTCAATACCGTTTCGATGCCACATCACTTTAACTAACAGAATCTTCTTATTACGCAATTCTTTACCCTCTCGAGCTAAGATTCGAATCGGCTTTTCTTCGTAAGTCATATCAGACTGAATTTCAATTTTAGATGGAGGAATTATATGCGAAGAATCAGATCTGTACCATCGAAGCATCGATATGTGAAACACATTATATATCTTTTCTAATTCAGATGGTAGCCTCAATCTACAAGCAACCGACCCAACTCGATCAATGATTTCATATGCTCCAATGAACCTCAAACTCAAGTTGCCTTTTCTACCAAACCAAATCACTTTCTTCCACGGAGACACTTTCAAAAACACTTTGTCGCCGATCTCAAACTCAATGTCTTTTCTTTTCAAATCTGCATATGATTTTTGACTATCAAAAGCTGCTTTCAAACTATCTCGGATCACTTTCACTTTCTATTTGGTTTCTTTTATCAAATCAACTCCATAAATTTTATTTTCGCTGAGCTCTGTCCAATACAAAGGTGTGCGGCATTTACGACCATATAAAGTTTCGTATGGTCCCATTTTAATGCTCGACTGAAAACTGTTATTATAAGCAAATTCAATCAAAGGTAAGTACTGTTCCCACGTACCTTCAAACTCAAGAATGCAACATCTCAACATATCCTCGAGTATCTAAATAATCCGTTCAGATTGACCATCTGTTTGCGGATGATAAGCAGTGCTAAAATGCAATTTAGTACCTAGAGCATCTTGCAATTTCTTCCAAAATCTCGATGTGAATCTCGGATCTCTGTCTGATACTATAGATAATGGCACACCATGCAATCTCACCATATCAGAATATGTATAATTCAGCTAATCTATCAAGCGAATAATCAGATTGAACCAGAATGAAATGAGCTGATTTCATCAATCGATCAACTCCAACCCAAATTTTGTCTTTCTTTCTCGGAGACAGGGGCAAACCTTACACAAAATCCACGGTCACTCGATCCCATTTCCATTCCAGAATCATAATCAGTTGTAATAGTCCAGATGGCACCTAATGTTCAGCTTTAACTTACTGACAGATCAAACATTTAGAAATAAATTAAGAGATATCTCTTTTTATTCTGGACCACCAATAATGTTGTTTCAAGTCGTTATACATTTTCGTACTACCCGGATGCACAGATAATCAAATAATGTGGGTTTCACTCAGAATCATTTGAATTAACTCTGGATTTCTCGGAATACAAATCCGATCTCGAAATCTTAAACAATTATCTTCATCAACTCTGAATTCTAAATCAATCTTTACATCACACTGAACTCGTTTTGCTAAAATCTCATTATCAATCTTCTGAGCTTTGATAATCTATTGTAAGAACAAGGCTCTTGTTTTTAATTCAACTAAAACTGAACCATCATCAGACAAAACCAAATGAGTATTCATTGCACTCAAAGCAAACAATGTTTTCCGACTTAAGGCATCAGCGACAACATTTTCTTTTCCCGGATGATAATCAATCACAAGTTCGTAGTCTTTTAATAGTTCTAACCATCTTCTTTGTCGTAGATTTAAATCTTTTTGCGTCATCAAATACTTCAAACTCTTATGATATGAATAAATGTGACATTTTTCACCAAACAAATAATGGCACCAAATCTTTAGAGCAAACACAATTGCAGCTAACTCCAGATCATGTGTCGAATAGTTCTTTTCATGTGGCTTCAACTATCTTGAAACATAAGCAACAACTTTTCCTTCTTGCATTAAAACACATCCCAAACCAATTAACGAAGCATCACTATAAATCACAAATTCTTTACCCGATTCAGGTTGTACTAAAACTGGAGCTTCAGTCAATAAAGCTTTCAACTGGTCAAAGTTGTTCTGACACTTTTCAGACCATTCAAACTTCATATCTTTCTGGAGCAATTTTGTCAACGGAATCACAATCATCAAGAAACCTTTTATGAATCTCCTATAATAACCAGCAAGTCCCAGAAAACTACGGACTTCAGAAACATTTTTCGGAGGTTTCTAATCCAAAATAGCTAAAATTTTACTCGGATCAACTCAAATACCAGAGGCTGATACGATATGACCCAATAAACCAACTTCTCGCAACCAGAACTCACACTTGCTGAATTTCGCATACAACTGTTTATCTCACAAAGTTTGTAACACTATTCTCAAATGTTCGGCATGCTCAGATTCATCACGTGAATAAATCAATATGTAATCAATGAAGACTGCAACAAATTGATCTAAATACGATCTGAAAATTCTATTCATCAAATCCATAAAGATAATAGGAGCATTAGTCAATTCGAAAGGCATAACTAAAAATTCATAATGGTCGTACCTCATTTTAAAAGCAGTCTTCAGAATATTTGAATCTTTCACTTGTAGCTGATAGTAGCCTGATGTCAAATCTATTTTCAAAAACACAGTAGCTCCTTTCAACTGATCAAACAATTCGGGGCAGGGGATACTTATTCTTGACAGTCACTTTATTCAACTGACGATAATCTATACACATTTTCATCATACCGTCTTTCTTTTTCACAAATAGAACCGGAGCATCCCAAGGTGAGGAACTCGATCTAGCAAATCCTCGATCGGTCAATTCTTGCAACTGAGACTTTAATTCTTTTAACTCAGTCGGAGCCATTCTATACGGAGCTATCAAAATCAGAGTAGTACCAGGTACCAATTCTATGCCAAATTCTACTTCTCTAACTGGAGGTAATCGTGGAAGTTCTTCAAGAAACACATTAGGGAACTTACAGACTACAGGTACAGATTCAACTTTCTTTTCTGACACTTTCGAATCAATCACATATGCAAAGTAGGCTTCACAACCCTTTCTCACAATACTCAAAACTTTCATCAAAGATATTACAATAGGAAATCCATTCAAATCATTCTTGCATCTCAAATCAATAGTTTTCCGTTTACAATTCACCACAGCATCATGCAAGGTTAACCAATCCACACCCAGAATTATATCAAACTCATCAAAAAGTAATAACATCAGATTAGCCGGAAAATAATTGTCTCGAAACAATAACAGACAATTCTTGCAGACTTTATCAACTAGAACACATCTGCCTAAGGGGTTCGAAACTCTAATCACAAATTCAGTAGACTCTGCAAGCAAATTCTTACTATTCACTAAGTTCATGCATATATATAAATGTGTCGATTCAGGATTTATCAAAGCAATCACAGAAGTATCATAGAGAGTAAATGCACCTGTAATCACATCTAGCGATGAAGCTTCCTCTCGAGCTTAGATAGCATGCGCTATTGTAGGTGCACGAGCCTCAAATCTAACAGCTGTATCTTTCGTTC
The DNA here is from genome assembly GCF_007990345.1 of Gossypium hirsutum. NCBI lineage: Eukaryota > Viridiplantae > Streptophyta > Magnoliopsida > Malvales > Malvaceae > Gossypium > Gossypium hirsutum. The sequence goes on from NC_053435.1 coordinate 64,063,968, forward strand.
CTCTTTAACTACCACTTACATTTCCCTAATTTCTGGGAGGTCTACCCTGAGAAACATTACCATTCTGTCTCAGATTCTGAACATTATCTTTTTCATCTAAATCTGCTCTTTAATAAAATGGTTTCTTGAACCATAACTATAACAAGCTCAATTATTACTCTTTCCCCAGCAATCACCAAAGTGTCGTCTTCCACATTGATCACATTCAGGCCTTTCATTCTTTGCATTATCAACACTAGCAACAGACGTTGCTGAAGATTTGTAATTCGATTACGATCTAACACTATCTCTGTTTAGATATCCCCCACTAGCCTTTGACCTACTGTTATCATCCCTAAAATTTTTGGATCCAGACTGAAATGATTTACCGGATGATCTCTTTCGTACCTCTCTAGCTTCAAAATCAGCCTTTCTTTTCTCTTTCCCAAGATCTTCCACTTTACATGCTCGTTCAATAAGCAATATGAATTATTTGATTTCTAGAATACCAACTAGTAGATGAATATCCTCATGCAAATCATCTTCAAATCTCTTGTACATTATTGCTTCCGAAGATACACATTCACGAGCATATTGACTCAACCTTACAAATTCTCACTCATATTCTGTGACTGACATACGGCCTTGTTTAAGCTCAAGAAACTCTTTGCGTTTCTGATTAATGAATCTTTGGTTGATATATTTCTTTCGGAATTCAGCTTCGAAGAAACCCCACGTAACTCGTTCACTCGGAACCACAAATGTCAAAGTTTTCCACCAATGATACGCCGTGTCTCTTGATAATCCGTAATTTATACATATTCTTATCCCATGCTTAGTACATTTATGGATGGTTTCTCCTTAAATTTGGTGAATTCGATGCTCTTAATCCTTTAATTTCATGTTTTATACTTAGGTGAGCATAGGAGAGTAAAAAGAGCGAAAAACAGGCTGAAAACGGAGAAAATAGACCCACATAGGAAATCAATACGGCCAGGACTTCCTCACACGGGCGTGTCACACGGCTGTGTCTCTTTGGTATGATCGAAGCACGACTTACACGGGTAGACTACACGCCCGTGCCTATTCAATAGCCTTGACCACGGGCTGGAGTAATCGCACACGGGCATGTCCCTCCGAGCCCAAGGATAGCCCTACTTGAAAAAAAGCCAATTTTGAGGGCTCTTAGGCATTATAAAGCCTATTTAAACACCTGAGGAGGTACTTAGAAGAGAGACACGGAGTAGGAGGCAAGGAATTACTCAAGGGAAGCCAATTGGTCCATTTCAGAAGTCGGATTCATCATCAAGACTGAAGATCTCCCTTCAATTTCCATTCAGCGATTTTGGGTTTTCTTTATGTTTTGTATTCATTATTCTTCTGAGATGTTTTCTTTTATAATTATAAACTAAACCCCCTAAATACCTAAGGGGAATAAAACCTAAGACGGATCTTGTTATTATTATCTAAATTGTATGATAAATATTTGACTTGTTCTTAATTATGTGTTCTTAATTCTTGTTTTAATATTCTAGGATATTGATTCAAGTTAATGATCTTATTCAGTGGAGGAAGAGACCCTGTCTAAGAGTAAATTTGTCATAATTAAGCGGAGTTGATTGCACACCTAGAGATAGGGTGATAAGATTTTGCCAGATTAGGGTGAAACCTAATAAGGGGATCCATAGATCGGGTTAATACAACACTAGGGCATTCATTAGAAAGAGATTTCAATTAATTAACCTAGGGTTAGATGTTATTAGTCTCGAGAGAGATAATAATATAACTTAAGGATTTCTACGGATCAAGTCAAATGAATAAATTGTCTGGTTCAGAGTCAAATAACAAGTGAAGTCTTGGTGAATTTTTCCTTGGGTATGTCTTAAACAATCGAGTTTTCCCAAAAGCTTTTTCCTAATTTTCTCTCTGTGCACTCTTAGTTTAGTTAATTAGTTTAGATAAACAAATCCCTAAATTTTTAGGCTAAATAATAAAAAGAAAGTAATTACTAGTACTCTTGGTTTCTTTGGGTTCGACAATCCGGTCTTGCTAAAGCTATACTACTATTCGATAGGTACACTTGCCTTCATCGTGATAATAGTTAGTTTCAAGAATGATTAATTATAAATTTTTAAAACCTGTCGTGAATATCGCATACCATCTCTCAACAGTGAAATGGCACATTTTATACATTCTTCTGGACTTAAAGATAACTCATCAAACACTCTTATTGTGTTCTGTAACTAGAACTCAGCTTTTTCTGCATCATCATTTGTTGTAGCTTGGAATTCTTTAGCTCCATATTTTCTAATCTTGTCAACTGGTGGTCTACTCAACTGTACTGGATTTACTCGTGGCATAACAGGAGTTTGAGGAAGATCAACCGGGGGTGGAGGGTTCTAATGTACTGAGTGAACCAATCGTTCATCATCTGATAGAAGGCTTGCTTAGCCTCACCATCACAGCTACTCGTAGCCGGTCGAGAATCAGCTTGCAATGTCCCTTGCGTGGGAGTAGGCATATCACTTTCTGCATCATCAGCTATAGCTCTATCGGGATCCATTGCTATACAAAAGCACATTTCAATGTCATGATTCATCACACTATCGCAGTTCTAGATATATGGCATATATAGCTAGACTCACATACGCTATGGTAGTCCTAGAACCGATTAAACCATGGCTCTGATTCCAATAAAATGTAACACCCCTAACCCGTAACCATCACCAGAATAGTTTAAGAGGCATTACCGAACTTATAACTCAAATCTGAACAATCATACATTAAATATCATCTCATTAATAATAAAATCATTACTTCACATTCAATACTCATATAAAATCAAATATACAAAGCTAAAACATGCATTAGGATTAAATTAATAAAATACGAAAGTTTCTAAACTTATAAGAGATTTTCCATTTTTTTAAAAAGGTCACACGCCCGTGTGAACAGGCCGTATGCCTCACACGGACTAAACACACCCGTGTGTCAAAGCCATGGCAAAACAGGGCATGCATACTGACTTTTCCCCACGGCCAACAGACACGCCCGTGTTCTATGGCCGTGTGATACTTAGCTAGCTACTGACTTAAGCCCACGGCCACATGACAAGCCCATGTATCTTAACCGTGTGGTCTTAAGATATTACTGCTTTGTATACATGGCCACAAGGCACGCCCATGTTCCCTGACCATCTGGCACAATGCAGGCTTGATTTAAGCCAATTTGCCACCCCTTTTTGGTCATTCCTACAAGTAAAGAAACAATCGTATATGTACCATTCAATTCATGCTAACCACAAGGTATATATACCAAAACATTTCCTTCTATTCATCACCAAACCCAAGCTAAAATTACCAAAACTTACCAACATTTACCATTTCTTTTGTCCAACTAAAACATACCATAATAGCATATTAACATCACATACTATAAACCATTCTCAACATTGAACTTAAACACAAACTAGCCAAATCACATGGCTAAATATATACACATCACAAAACATACTTCCTCAATTACTAGCCTATACATGCCATACTTCATATATATACATTTTCAAAAGTACCAAAATGAGGTTCGATAGTATGGCGACGATCCTTGACGATCCCCAAGCTTGTAGCAGCTATGAAATCTATAAAACAATGCAAACACATACAAAGTAAGCTTTCAAAAGCTTAGTAAGCCCATACCAAAACATTAACAATAAGAAATATAAAACATCAATACATGAGTATTTATAAATTTCTTAATTCAACTATCCAATATATACCAACTAAATCTATGAGTTCTTACCAACATAATGTCATCTACCATATAGGTATTATACTTACCTGAACATTTTCGTATTCATTCCTTTCCAATCTTACCTCTTGTTCGATTACTTTATCACTTACCAAGATTTCCACTATTTTAGGCATGTGCACACTTAGTGCTTAAAGGTTAGTCATCGCTTGCACCATCCCGCACACTTAGTGCTATCTCAATTAACCGAAACTAAGTCGGTACCGCACACTTAGTGCCCTCTATAGCCGAAGCTATGCCAACTCGTACACTTAGTGCCATTTGTAGCCGAAGCTATATTAAACCGCACACTTAGTGCCAATCATAGTCGAATATCATTATACTCAAAACGTAATCAGATATATATACAATTTATACATTACGATCAAAATGAAACTTATCTTTAACAATATTTATTACGTACGAACTTACCTCGTACTCGAAGGTGTCGACTCGAACATTTATTCTATAATCTTCGACGTCCCTCGATCTAAATCCGAATTCCTCTTTTCTTGATAAATAAGTATTCAAAATTAATCCTTTTATTCACCAATTAATTCAATTCAATCCATAAACACATATTTAGGGCAATTTGCAAACTAACCCTCACATTTTTACATTTCTACACTTTAGTCCCTATTTCACCAAATCACAAAATACACATAATTTGCATATATACAAGCTTAGCCGAATTATCCTAGCTCTCAAACAAGTCCATGGATTTCATTTATTTCACATTTTATTCCCTCAAAATAACATTTTCACAAGTTAGCCCAATTTGCTCAAATTCATCTAAAATCCAAAGACAAAACATGTAGACCTAACATCAAGCTTTCATATTTCACCATTTAACAACACAAAACTCACGAATTCATCCATGGCACATTTTCAAATCATCAACAAAATCGGAGATTGAAGCATGGGCTTTATAGTACACTTAGCAATGATCATAACAACGTAGAAATTATAAAAAAATTGAAGTAAAAACATACCCGAATTAAGCTTCCAACTAGCCGAACCCTAAAACTGTTTATCTTTTCTTTTTGTTCTTCAATTTTAGGCACAAACAAATCATATAATTCTTATTTTCATGTTTTTTTATCACATATATTAACTTATTAAACATTTGACCATTATAACCTTTATTAAATCATTATAATTTCACCTAGCACATGCCCTTTTATGTCCATTCAAACTTCCAATGGTCAAATAATCACATAAGGACCTTTACTTTAGAAAGCCAGCTCAAACAGGTACTTTAACATCTAGCACACAACTTTTACATTTTACGCGATTTGATCCTTCTTGCAAATTAAGCACACCACTATTCTGACTAGGGTTAAAACTGAACTGTTACAGGAACTCAAGGAGATCATGAGAGATCAATATCCAAACTTATTCACCGATAAGATTTTCGAGGACGAAAATCCCTAAAGCGGAGAATTGTAACAGTCCGATTTTGGGCTTAGTCGGAACAGTGGTTTTGGAACCACAAACTCGAGGCTGAGAAATTATTTTTTTATCATTATTTTAGTGTCATAAAATGATTATGTAACTGCATAAAAATTTTGGTGAATTAATTTTAGCGATTGCATGCTTAATTATGAAAAAGGATTAAATCGCATAAAGTGTAAAAGTCCCGTTTTATTAGCTAAAGGTGTAAATTGACTACGAATCATATTGTAGAGGTCTTTCAAGGGAAAATAAACCCTTTATAAGTTGATGGTCAGCCATAAGGGACAATAAAATCAAATGGTCAATGGGGTAGGTGACTTAATGTATAATAAAATATAACCCTAGTGACTAGCCATCATCTTTTTCATTTTCCTTTCTCCTCCACCAAAATTTTCAACAAAAATGGGGTTTTTGGAAGATTGAAATTTCAGTAACTTATCACCTTTGAAAATCAAGAATTACAAAATCCGGGCATAGACCGGGGAAAAGCCAAGCTAACGGACTAAGTCAAAATAGTCACTCACGTTTTGTATACCGAGGTAAGTTGTATGTTAATAATGCAACTAAATTGAAAAGATGTATGATTGAATTGATATTGCATGAATTGCTGAATTGTGATTATGAGAATGCATGTCGAGGAATTATTGTAGTAAAGACTTCCGGTTGAACATTTGGAATAGACTTGGATATTTGTACCATGACATTGGGTGGTAGGTGAGCTAGTGTAAGACATGTCTGGGACATGCATCGGCCACATCATGAGTGCTAGTGTAAGACATGTCTGGGATATGCATCGGCATTGAGACGAGAGCTAGTGTCATACATGTCTGGGACATGCATCGGCCTCGGGATATACAAGCTAGTGTAAGACCTATTTGGGACATGGTATCGGCACTGATAGATGAGAGCCAGTGTAAGAACTGTCTCAAACACGGCTTCGACCTCGATATATGAAAGTTAGTGTAAGACTTGTATGGGACACGACATCGACTTTAATGTGCTAGCCAGTGTAAGACTATGTCTGGGACATGGCGTCGGCATTTTATCCCATGTTCGGGTTTATTGAGTATACGGTAATATTCCAAATGATTCAATGAAAGATTTATGATTTGTATCGAAATGAGAAAAGTTATGACCATGTGGTGAGTGGTATAGGCACCTACTTGAAATGTATGAGATGTGGGCTCAATATATGCCATATGAATTGTATTGAATGGTGATGAGTAAGTTGTACTTATGTCTATTCATTGTATTCATGGACAAGCTATGAAATGTTATGAGCATATTGTTGTATGATAATTAGTTGATGTTTATTTTCATGCAACTTACTAAGCTTTAAGCTTACCCCATTTATTTTCCATTTTCTTATAATGCCGCCAAGGTAGCTCGTGGACCATCGCCTACATCGGAGAAGCCAGTCACACTATCATTTTGAAGCACTTGGTATACTTAGTTCTTTTATTTTGATTATGGCATGTATAGGATCCTTTGACTTTGTTGAAGTGTCATATTGTTTTGGGGGCCAAATGTGTTGACTTAATTTAATACTTGACTCATTTTGTATAAGGCCATGAATAATGGCTAATATTAAAATTTTTTTTATGAATGCAAGAAATTTTTTCCATGAATGTGAAAATGGTTGGCATGGTCGTACATGTATTAAATGTATATAAGCCTTAATTATGGTTGCTTGGTTGAGAAATCATGTTGTGATAGACTTGGGTATGATAGATTCGGTTTCAGGGTGGTAAGGGGCTTGATAGATATCCTTATATCGTCTAGAAGGGCAGACACACGGGTGTGTGTCTAGGCCGTGTGTGACACACGGTCAGCCCCATGGGCGTGTTGTTCGACTGTGTGTCCCCTACTTCTCGAAATTACAAGTTAGTATACATGGTAGTAAACACACGGGCAGAGACATGCTGTGTGTCTCAGCCGTGTGGAGGACACGGCCTCTAGCCACAGATGTATGCCTTTTTCGTGTACCCCCTAAATTGTTGTTGACGTCAGAAACAGAATGTCAAGGTTTTTAGACACAGACTAGGACACAGGCGTGTCATGGCCGTGTAAGGGACACGGGCCATGGATATGGGCATGTGTCAGGCCATGTGAAAACCCCTGTACGTTCGAAATAAGAATTTAATTCACACGAGCTCGGGGCATGGATGTGTCCACTTGTGCTTAGGTCATGAGAACCACACAAGCCTTTAGCATGGTCATGTCATGATGGCCACACGGGCGTGTTGCCCTTCCACATGGGCGTGTTCCCTGCTTCAAGTGGCATTTTTTAGTTTTCAGAGATGTTGGGATTAATCCCGGGTTATTTCCAAAACGTGAATTGGGCCTCATAGGCCCATATTAAGAGACTTTAGATTAAAAGAGAAAAGTTTTAAATTTTGACCTAGTTTTCATAACTTGAAAATGACTGTATGCATGCGATTAAGTCAAGTAATACCTCATGCCCAGTTCCGACCTCAGACTCAAGTAAGGGGTGTTACAAGAACAGTGGTTTTGGGACCAAAAATCCTAAGTTAAAATATTATTTTATTATTTTATTAAGGTTTATAGCATGATAGAATTACTATGTAAAAATTTCATTAAGAAATCTTACCGTTTAAAATGCTTAATTCAGTAAAGAGGACTAAATCGCGTAACACGTAAAAGTTGAATTCTAATTGTTAAAGGTGTTTAATTGCTATGATTTAGTAAAGAAAAGGTCCTTATAATGTTATTATACCATGATTAAGGTTAGTGGACATTTATGTCCATGATTTAAGTGATTTATAAGTTATATTTATAAGGTTAAGATAGTAATTTATGTATTAAGTTAATAATAATAAAACAAAACCAAAATCATGTTATTTCCATTCATCTCTTTATAAAATTGAAGAGAACAGAAAGCTATTATAGGGTTTTAACATTCGACACTTTCATGGTTGAATAGGTAAGTGTTTTGAACTCAGTTTTTAATGATTTCTACGTTTTTGATATCATTGCTCTGTATTCTAGCTAGCCCATGCCTTAAATTTTGAATTTGTTCTTGATTTTGAAATGTGCCATTGTTGAATACTTAAGTTCTTTTATGTTTAATGATAGATTATGGAAGTTTGATGATAGTTAAACTAGTTTTGTAAAGTGATTTTTGACAAAAATGTCAAAAAGGGATTAAATTGAGAAATGGGTAAAATTCATGGATGAAATGTGAAATAAATGCAAAATAAGGGCTAATAGGGACCACATTAAAATTCGGCTACTATGGGTTATATCTTAATTGTGTAATTTTTCATTTTTATGTGTTAAGGACTAAATTGCAAAGTAGTCAAAAGTCTAGGGGTAAAATTGTAATTTAGCCAAAATAAATGTTTTAGGCTAAATTGAATTGAATGAAAGTTTGAATGAGTTAATTTGATATTATATAGATCAAGATAAGCAAATACCGAAACTAGATCAGGGAAAATAGAAAGTGGACGAATAGCCGATAGTTTTATCCGAGGATACGAGGTAAGTTCGTATAATTAGAATCAAACTTTTATATACTTGTAATTATTGAAATGAATGTGTATAATGGAAATACTTGAAGTATGAATGCCTTATTGATGTAATTTATTTGTTACTGAGCAGTGTTTGAACTATATGAATTCATAGGATACGAGTGACATATTTCTAGGGTTACCGTTTTGGTCGAGCTTCTGCATTTTTTGCAGACTCACCAGAGCTCGTATGAGCTTACCGATATATCAGTTCGTAAGAGCTTAGTGTTTTTAGCTCATTGGAGCTTATCGTTTCAGCTTGTCTGAGCTTACTATTAACTCGATAGAGCTTACCATTTCAACTCGTACGAACTTACTATTCATCAACTCAGGAGGAGCTTACCGATCATGGCTCGAAAGAGCATAAATGATAATGAATTGACGGATTACTGATAAATTCAGCCGAGTATCCTTTGAAGTTCTAATAGGTTCAATGGGCAGAAATACTGTTTATACGGATGAGTTACGGTTTATAAATGTTACTAATGTTATATATGATATATGAATTTGGAATGATGCAAAGTATTGTATTAATGGATGGTTTCATGTATTTTTACATTGACTGACATGTGATGAATACTTGTGATTAGGTGTTTGTTAATTGAATTGGTTGCATTTTAAGTATTGCTTTGATTATGTATAATGGTAAGTTTAATTCTGATTTATACGGGCTTACTAAGCTATAAAGCTTACTCTGTTTCTTCTTCTATGTTTTATAAAGGCTCGTTAACTCGCTCGTTTTGAACAAGTCGGAGTTGCACATCACACTATCCAATTTCTGATTGGTACTTTTGATCTTGTGGATATATGTAAATATGGCATGTATAGGCTAGTTTAAAAGATGTTAGTTATGTTATTTGATCTCATGAATTTTGTATGTTTATGTGTATAAGTTAAGCCATGTGATTTGGCTTATTTTGGTGCTATGTTTTGGTTGAATTAAGTGTTCAATTATAGTATGTTTTGGCAAGGTAATGATGGAATGAAATGCGCAAATGATATTTGGATATGTATTTGGTATATGAATGGATTATGCATGATGTTAATTAGTTAATTGGGTATGTAAATGTTAGGTTTGATATAACAAATAATGTGTATTGAAATGGTTATTTTGGCTGCCTATTGAGTTGTAAAAATGTGATCATTTATGCTTGTGAATGCTTTGTATATAGGGTGGCAAAAATGGCTTTGTAAATAGCCTATTTTTGTCCACACAGGCAGGGACACGGGCGTGTGTCTCAGCCATGTGTGACACATGCTCATGTTACACGGCCGTGTGTCCCTGGTATTGAAATGGAATTGAAGTCAGTATGTTCCACGGCCTCATACACGGGCGTGTGACTGGCCGTGTGGTATAAGTCAGTGTACCCCCTAGATGGCATACTGCCTAGCACACGGGCGTGTAACTTGGCCGTGTTGATAAGTTAGTATACCCTACAGTTTTGGCATGGTCTGATACATAGGCGTTTGTGGAAAATTCGAAGGGCACACGAACTAGACACACGGAGGTGTGGTTGGCCGTGTGACCCAAGTCAGTACCCTCTCTAGTTTTCACACTGCCTGGCACACGGGCGTGTCTTTGGCCGTGTGACACAAGTCAATATGTATGCCCCGTTTCCACAGGGTCTAAGACACGGACGTGTCAACTAGCTATGTGAGGCACACGGCCTGTTCACACGGGAGTGTAACACTTGAAATGTTGAAATTTTTTTAAGTTTTCAAAATTTTATTATGTTACCGATTTAGTCCCGAATGCATGATTTACGTTTTGTATGCTCGATTTAAGCATATATTGAATGTGAACGAATGATATTGACTAAAATATGATGTTATTGGATAAATGATTGTTCTGAATTGAGTTATAAGTCTGGTAACGCCTCTTAACCTATTTCGGTGACGGTTACAGGTTAGGGGTGTTACATTTGTTAGTATCAGAGCTACGGTTTAGTCGATTTTAGGACTAACATAGCGTATGTGAGTCTAGCTATACATGCCATATATAAAACTGTGATAGTGTGATGACTTCTAACGTTTTCAAATGTGTTTTTATTTAGTAATAGATCCCAAACGAGCTGTACCAGATGACGTAGAAAGTAACGTGCCCGCTCCCGCTCAAAGGACAGTGCCTCCTGAATCTAAACCCGTGACAAGTAGTCACGGGGGTAAGGCTAAAGAAGCATTCTTTCAGATATTGAACGAGTGGTTGACACAGTACATTCGTACGAACCCATCTCCTTAGCAACCTCCACTCCCACCTGTTCCCCAACCGGTCACTGTAGTTCCTCAAGGTATTGATCTTCTGCGATTAAATAAACCACCTGTTGATAAGATACGAAAACATGGAGTTGAGGAATTCAGATCCACTACAAGTGATGACCTGAGAGAGCCGAGTTTTGTCTTGAGAACATGATTTGGGTATTCGATGAATTATCCTGCACACCTGAAGAATTCTTAAAATGTGTAGTATCACCATTGAGAGACACTGCTATCAGTGGTGGAATACCTTGATGTCCGTAGTTCTGCAAGAAAGAGTCACTTGGGATTTCTTTCAAGTTGAATTTCGAAAGAAATACATCTGTCAAAGATTCATTGACCAGAAAAGAAAAGAATTCCTTAAATTAAAGCAAGGTCATATGTCAGTCATAGAATATTAAAGAGAGTTTGTATGACTCAGCAAATATGCTCGTGAATGGGTCTCTTCTGAAGCTATAATGTGCAAAAGATTTGAGGACGGATTGAATAAAGAAATTAGAGTGTTAGTCGAAATTCTTTAGCTGAAAGAGTTTGTTGTTTTGTTTGATCGAGCTTGTAAAGCCGAAAAGCTTTACAAAGAGAAAAGAAAAGTTGATTCTGTGGCTAGAGATTCTAGAAAGAGATTTGTTGGCAAATCACATCAGTCAGCATCAAAAAAATTTAGAGAATATCATCCTCGTTCTATGGCTTCTTAGAGACAGAGATGTGAGACATTTCAGTTTTCAACGTCAGACGACATTAGTTGCCAGTGTGGGTAGAGTTAGAAATGTTGGACCTGAATGTAAACATTACAATAAGAAGCATTATGGTGAATGTAGATTAGTGAGTGGAGCTTGTTTTAAATGTGGATCACTTGATCATTATCTCCGAGACTGTCAAGAAAAGTTTACAGCTGATAGAGATCAACCAGTGAAAGCGAGTAACATGGCTTCTAAAGGGAGACCACCCCGAAGTACTGGAAATATGAGTGGTAACTGAGGTGCTATGAGAGATTGGACTGTGAGATCTTAGGCACAAGCACCTGCCAGAGCTTATACTATTTGTGCACGAGAGGAAGCATTATAGCCAGACTTTATTAATTGTACTTTTTCTCTTTTTTATACTAATATAGTTGCATTGATAGATACTGGATCAACCCATTCTTTTATCTGTATGAATTTAGTGTTTAAAAAAAGTTTATATGTCAAGTGTACAGAATTTGTAATTAAAGTATCGAACCCCTTAGGCAAATCTATTTTAGTTGATAAAATTTATAAGAATTGTCCTCTAATGACTCGGAGTTTGTGTTTTCGGGCTGACTTGATGTTTCTACCATTTGATGAGTTTGATGTGATTCTAGGTATTGACTGGCTAACTATGCATAATGCGGTTGTGAATTGTAGACAGAAGACTATCGAATTGAAATGTCAAAATGGTGAGATTCTTCAGATTAAGTATGATGATTCGAATGAATTACCTATTGTGATATTGTCTATGTTAGCTTAGAAATATTTGAAAAAGGGTTATGATGTATATCTCACATATATATTGGATACAAAAGTGTCTGAATCAAAGATTGAACCTGTACCTATTGTTTGTGAGTTTTTGGATTATTTCCAGAAGAATTACCGGATTTGCCTCCGGTCAAAGAAGTTGAATTTGGTATTAAATTAGTATCCAGCACAACACCGATATTGATAGCTCCATACAGAATGGCTCTAAGAGAGTTAAAAGAGTTGAAAGCTCAGTTGCAAGAATTGATAGATAGAGGTTTTATACAACCGAGTTATTTCCCTTGGGTGCACCGGTACTATTTGTGAAAAAGAAATATGGCACGATGAGAATGTGTATCGACTACAGACAGTTGAAAAAAGTGACTAACTATAAAGAACAAATACCCTTTACCACGGATTGACAATTTATTTGATCAGTTGAAAGGGGCTACAGTATTTTCAAAGATTAATCTGAGATCGAGTTATTATCAGTTACGAGTTAAAGAATCAAATATGCCAAAAATCATGTTCGAAATGAGGTATGGACATTATGAATTCCTTGTTATGCCTTTTGGTTTAACTAATGCTCCTCCCATTTTTATGGACTTGATGAGCCGGGTATTCAAACTGTATTTAGATACATTTGTTGTTGTATTCATTAACGGCATTCTGACTTATTCATGAGATGAGTCTGAACATACCGAACACTTGAGAATTGTGTTACAAACTCTACATGATAAGAAGTTATTTGCAAAGTTTAATAAATGTGAGTTTTGGCTCAAAGAGGTTGGATTTCTTAGGGCACACTGTTGCAGCTGATGGTATTAGAGTTGATCTGAGCAAGATTTTTAATTGAAAACCTCCGAGAAATGTATCTGAAGTCCGTAGTTTTCTGGGCTTAGCGGGCTATTACTGAAGATTCGTGAAAGGATTCTCGATGATTGCAACACCGATGACACGACTGTTACAAAAAGACGTGAAGTTCGATTGGTCAGAAAAATAACAGTAGAGTTTTGAACAGTTGAAAGTACTGTTAAATGAAGCACCAGTATTGGTTCAACTGAAATCAGGGAAAGAATTTGTGATTGATAGTGAAGCTTCATTAAACAGTCTGGGATGCATTCTGATGCAAGAAGGAAAAGTTATAGCTTATACTTTTCGACAGTTGAAACCGTATGAAAAGAATTATCCGTGTAACACCCTAAACCTGGCCTAGACGTTATGGCAGAATCTGGCGTGTTGTATCAAAGCATCGTTCAAGAATCGAGTTGCCGTTAAAAGTTTATTTCTAAACTTAACACCTTTTGTACGGGGTTAGCAAATCATCTCGTTACAAACATTTACCAAAATATTTGTCTCGAGAATATTAATTCAACTTAAATCATGGAAGCATTTTGAAAACTGTGAATATTTTTGAAAACTCAAGTTTTCCTAAACTAGCAGTTTAATATAAGAAATCAAAATCCCATTAAAACTTAAACCCACTATGGCCTTATTACATAATCCAAAAGCCAATATGAAATTTAAAATAAATAAAGTCAAGTTGCAGATCCACTACAATCGTGTGGCCACCTCCGAGTCCCTCATGGCTCCAAATCATCTAAGTTTGGGTATTACCTGCACAATTAGGTAGAAAGGGTGAGTTTACGAAAAATCAATGTGTAATCCCTAAAAGAACAAACAGTTAGATATACAGTATGCAGAAATAGAATGGGCCTGAGACCATCATAGAAACAGTATCAGGTGGGCCTTAGCCCAATAACAGAATCAATATCAGATGCAGATATGCAGACAGATTCCCAGCCCAGTCTAACCAACACACCATCTATACCAACCAACACACTATGTAAGGATAAAATCGACCCACCTAGCCAACACACCAAGCTTAGCACTGGTTGCGGCACTCAATCAATAAAATAGCTCAATATTGTAGACAGAATGGCTAAAGGCCGTAAATATCGCAGCAACGTTGCCAGTTAACAGAACAGCTATAAGCCATAACTATCACAGTAAAGCTAAAAGCCTTGTACAGAACGGCTACAGCCCGTACACTTCCTCTGTCCACAATAACCCAACCCCATGCAATATGTCATGTCATAAATATTATGTGCATGCATAGTCATACTCAGTACAATCATATATGTAAATCATAGGCACATCAGTCATACGTAACATAAGGGCATAATTGTTATTCTACCATACAGGGGTATTACGGTCATTTTACACTACAAGGGTATTTCGGTTATTTTACAAATCGAGGTCTTATTGACCCAACAGAAAGTCCACCGTCACCTTGAGCTACTTAAGTAACCTAAACAGTCATAATGATGCAAATGGGCCTAACGCCCATTACTTGACCCAAGTGGGCCCACACCCTCATGTGGCCCATTTAGCCCAAATTTAGATACGGCTATGTGACCTACATAGCCCAATCCAATAATTATCACAAATTACAGATTTAATTCGTGCTGGGTCCATGAGCCCATTGGGCCCACACGACCCATCTAGGCCCAACGTGGCCCAGAACTACCTAATTCTTGTGTGCGACATGACAAATCTACCTACGTCCCACTTAACAATGAAGTTTACCCAGGCGAGCCCACAGGCCTATTGGGCCCATACGGCCTATGAGATCACTCATGGTGGCCTTCCTCGATGTACGCCCACGTTTCGTAGGCTCGATTTACCCCACGAGCGATCGCACGCTTGTGAGGCCTCATATGCCGAAGTTTCGTCTTTTCGGCTTTTTTCGACTTCCAACAAAGAAGGGTGTGAATACACACCTGTTTATGAGAACGCGCCGAAGTCCACGATCACCAACCTTGGTCAACTAGGTATGAAATAATCCCCTCCTAAAACCAATGATCACCAACTCATCTTGTTCGCTCTATTTAAAGCCAGTTTCTCGCCAATTCTCATGTTAGCTTCCCGATGTGGGATTACTTTCAACCATTAGGAAAATTCCTTATTTTTTTATGACCACTTCAACCACAGAGTTCCAGTCCAACTCCACCTCCTACACAGCTCAAACAGAAAAATAAATACTCCACTGCACATCCCAAGACTTGAACCTCAGACCTCAAAGTTACACAACACGCCACCTTGCCACTCCACCACAAGCTTTTTTTGTGTCATATTTTATCCCCTATTAATTAAAAGGTCTACAGGCCAAAATCTAAGTTCCTCCAAAATAAACTACAAGAGCCAAGAACTAAACCTAGGCTTCCTTACAACCTTAATGATGCCCCAACCACTAGACCACATGCTTCCTTGTGTCATTTATTTAACACAATAACTTAAAAGGCCTACTTCCAAGCATCCAGGGTTTTATTCACTTAAAACCAAAATTTTTGCTAAAGCCCAGGTTTAAACCCAAGACTTTTCCAACTCCTCTCAGGACCCTTAACCACTTGAGCAGACATTTAATTGTGTCATTTCCTTACACAATTAAATACTTATATACAACCTCCTTACGGGCCCATACTCAAGGCCCAAAACTTCTAGGCCCAAATTCGGGGTGTTACAATTCTATCCCCTTAAAGAAATTTCGTCCTCGAAATTTCTAACTGTCTGAACAAGCGCTTAGCTCAATCTACACTACTACACTTCCACTGCGCACTCTAGTTCCAAACTAAATGTAGTACACTATGGTTTAAGTACGTACCAGTATCCGTATCTGGAACGTCTCTGACCTCTCGGTGACGTGCTGCATAGACCAAAGCTGGTTGCCTCACCTCAGATTGACCAGCACCTCTTCTTGGTGCTCCACGGCCTACTCTATTTCCACCCCTGGGCTGACCATGGCCTCTTGGCAGCTGCTGGCCACCTCTCGCTGGCTGAGTAACACCCTACCCTGCAGCTTGCATCTATTTAGGCCTCTATGTATAATCTCTTACAAAGTGCCCCACTGATTCGCGCCTGAAGCATGTCCCATTTCTTTCTCGACATTCACCCTAATGATGATTCCCACAATCCATACAAGGCTGTAATCTAGTAACAGCAACAGGGGCCCTAACCCAAATTTTCCTTTCCAATCTGGCATTTTTCTTAGGCTTCCGATCTGAGTTGGAGGGTTCTAAATCCGTCTTATCCCTGCTCCTTTCCTTTTTCCGATTCTGACGCTCAATGCGCTTTACCTCCTTAACAATGTTAGCTTTCTCCACTGACACGGCAAAGTCCCGCTCCCTCTTTAGAGCTCTCAACACTCGGAGGCTGTCTCTGAGGTCCACTTCAAACCGAACACAGTGCTCATATTCTGTTGTTACAATTCCTGGAGCATACCGATTAAGTCGCAAAAATTTTGCCTCGTACTCCACCACAGATCTGTCACCTTGAACCAAATTCAGAAATTCCTTTCTACGGGTGTCCACATAGCTGTCGCCCACATATTTTCCCTGAAACATGGACTTAAAGAACTCCTAGGTCAATCGATCAGACGAGGTACCCTCTTTTACCATAAGCCACCACTGGTAGGCTTTATCTCTTAGTAAGGACACAGCACCCTTCAACTTTTATTCTAATGTATAGTCGAGGTCATCCATAATTCTTTCGATGGCCTCCAACCAGTATTCTGCTACACTCGAGGCCACCCCAGAAACTCCCCTAAATATCTCTACTCCATTTGACTGGAGTCATTCTGTAACCGACCCACAGCCCACAGTAACGGTATTCGATCCAACAGTACCTGCAACCCTTTCTAGAATCCTTAACATTGCTTGGGACAATGCGTCGTCCCCAGCCGCTCGATGAAACGACCCTGTCTCAGCCACTGGTGAAGTCGATGCTTCTCTCGCCTCAACATCTGCATGTGCCCCGATGCTGATGATCCAACTCTAGCAGCTCCACGGCCTCTACCGCGGCCTATTGCACCCCTTCTAATGCTCATCTACACTATGCATATTATCTATTTTAGAAATTTTATGCAATTTAGTTACAATTTCAGTAATTAAGCAAATGTCCTCGCATTCGCAAGCTCACTACAGTTTTTCAGTTTATATCTATGGAGTTTCAGTGTAGTGCTACTATCTATAGTAGTTTCTCAGTATAACATTTCAGTCTATAATTGTAAACAGAGTCAGAAAACTTACAGATTTGGGGTCGGAGACTCGGTGTGCCACACTTTTCCAAAAATACCTCAAAACACTTTACATATTTGGAAACAACCTCATGAAATAAAAAATTTTAAAAACTTATTCCACAGTCGAGTTTTGCAACTCAGCTCTGATACCACAAAATGTAACACCCAAACCCAGCCTAGACGTTATGGTCGAATCTAGCGTGTTGCATCAAAGCGTCGTTCAAGAATCGAGTTGACGTTAAAAGTTTATTTCAAAAATTAAAACCTTTTGTACGGGTTTAGCAAATCATCTCGTCACAAACGTTTTCCAAAATATTTGTCTCTGGAATATTAATTCAACATAAATCACGGAAGCATTTTGAAAACTGTTAATATTTTGAAAACTCAAGTTTTCTTAAAATAACAGTTTAATATAAGAAATCAAAAGCCCACTTAAAACTTAAACCCACTATGACCTTTTTACATAATCCAAAACCCAATATGAAATTTAAAATAAATAAAGTCAAGTTGCAAATTCACTGCAATCGTGTGGCCACCTCCGAGTCCCTCGCGGCTCCAAATCATCTAAGTCTGGGTATTACCTGCACAGTTAGACATAAAGGGTGAGTTTGCAAAAACTCAGTGTGTAATCTCTAAAAAAATAAACAGTCAGATATACGATATGCAGAAATAGACTGGGCCTGAGCCCATCACAGAAGCAGTATCAGGTGGGCCTTTTTGAAAAATAAAATAAAATAAAATAAAATATAAAAAACACAGATTTTACGTGGAAACCCTTTCAGGAAAAAACCACGGGCAGGGGAGAAGAAAATTTACTATGTCGGATTCAAATGAATACAAGAGGAATAGACTATGTCTACTTATAGGCTTGTAAAGCCATATTCTAGTAAGACTGAAACACCTTATTCTAATCAATATCAAATAGATGGAATTTAATAAGGTTTAAAAAACCTTATTCTAAAATAAAATAAAAGAAGTGTAATTCTATATGGATTCTTCTTTTATTTTATTTTACCACTGTATTTTATTTAAATAAGGATTCGGGTCACTTCCTTCTAACAATCTCCACCTTGACAGGAATTCTCAATGAACAAGTTCTCTACCTCTTCCATAAAACCCCTTAAGGGTTTAACTTCACCAATAAACACCAACTATGTCTAAGCAATGCTCAAACTTGGTTATAGGAAGTGACTTAGTCATCATATCTGCAGGATTTTCATGAGTACTAATTTTGCTCACAACAATATCTCTACGACCAATAATATCACGAACAAAATGATATCGAACATCAATGTGTTTTGTTCTCTCATGAAACATTTGATCTTTTGTAATGAAGATTGCACTCTGACTGTCACAAAATACTGTACTGATTTGAAGGTCTTCATTGAATTCACTAAAGAGTCCCTTCAACCAGCTAGCTTCTTTACAAGCCTCAATAATTGCCATGTACTCAGCTTCAGTGGTAGACAAAGCGACTATAGTTTGCAAAGTGACTTTCCAACTGATTGCACAGCCTCCGATTGTAAAGACATAACCTGTGAGAGATCTTCTTCTATCAAGGTCTCCAACAAAATCAGCATCAACATACCCAATGACTCTATCTCTAGTTCTTCCAAACTGTAAGCAAATATCAATAGTACCTCTTAAGTATCTTAAAATCCACTGAACTGCTTTCCAGTGTTCTTTACCGGGATTTGCCATGTATCTACTAATTGCACTGACTGCATATGATAAATCTGGATGTGAACAAACCATAGCATACATGAGAGATCCCACTTGACTAGAGTATGGAACATGTGACATGTACTCAATCTCATCATCTGATTGTGGAGATAATGCCGATGAAAGTCTAAAATGGGCTACTAAAGGAGTACTAACAGGCTTAACACTCTGCATATTGAACCTACAAAGAACTTTCTCAATATACCCCTTCTGACTTAGGTACAATTTACTTGCTTTTCTATCTTTGAGAATCTCCATACCAAGTATCTTCTTTGCTGGTCCTAAATCTTTCATCTCAAATTCTTCACTTAGCTGGGCTTTGACCTTTCTTATCTCTCATTTATCTTTTGCTGCTATCAACATGTCATTAACATAAAGAAGTAGATATACAAAAGAACCATCACTGTTATTCTTAAAGTAAACACAACTGTTAAAACTACTTCTTTTGAAATCATGAGAAGTCATAAAGGAATCAAACCTCTTGTACCACTGTCTTGGTGACTGTTTCAAATCGTAAAGGGACTTTTTCAGCAAGCAAATATAGTCCTCTTTTTTTGAGACTGTAAAACCCTTTGGTTGTTGCATGTAAATATCCTCCTCAAGTTCTCCATGGAAAAATACAATTTTTACATCTAACTGCTCAAGCTCCAAATCATGCATGGCCACAATGCCAAGCAAAACTCGAATCAAACTATGCTTAACAACTGGGGAGAACACATCTGTGAAGTCCACTCCTGGAATTTGACTATAGCCCTTTGCAACAAGCCTTGCCTTATATTTGGATTCTTCAACTCCTGGAATCCCTTCTTTCTTTTTAAACACCCATTTACAACGAGCAGCCTTCTTACCTTTAGGAAGTTTTACAATATCCCAAGTTTTGTTTTTGTGGAGTGATTCCATCTCCTCTTACATAGCAAACATCCATTTTTCTAAGTCTTTACAACTAATCGCCGCAAAATAACTAGATGGCTCTTGATTCGCATCTATATCTTCAACCCCATTTAAAGCATAAGCAACTAGATCAGCCTTAGCATACTTCTTTGGAGGTTTAATTTCTCTTCTAGTTCTGTTTTTGGCGATAGAGTATTGCGGTGAAGAAGCAACTCTATTCTCAATTTTTGTACTAGCTTGAGGAGTCGACTCTGTATTAATCTGATGCTCCACCTGCTTTTGATTTCCTTTATTGGAAGAGTCTTTAAGAGATAAGTTAGGACACCATAACATCTCTGCTAAACACAACTTTTCTATTTTCAGGACACCATAACTTATACCCTTTTACACCAGCTTTATAACCAAGAAAAATACATTTAATAGATCTCGGTTCCAGTTTTCCATTATCAACATGAGCATACGCAGGACACCCAAAAATATTTAAATCAGAAAAATTAGCAGAATTATCAGACCATACCTCTTGTAGAGTCTTTTTCTCAATGGCAAAGGATGGGGATCGGTTGATCAAAAAACATGCAATAGAGGCTGTTTCGGCCCAAAACGACTTTGGTAAGTTGGAATTTGACAACATACATTGAACCTTCTCTATGATCGTTCTATTCATTCATTTTGCAACGCTATTTTGCTATGGAGTATGGCGAACTGTCAAGTGTCTCACGATCCCTTCTGACTATCACAATCTATTAAACTCATCAGAATAGAACTCTAAGCCATTGTCTGTGCGGAGGTATTTTATTTGTTTTCTCGTCTGTTTTTCAATCATAATTTTCCAAGACATAAATGTAAAAAAACACATCGCTTTTCTGCTTCAAGAAGAACGCCCAAACTTTTTTGGAAAAATCATCAATAAAGGTTAGCATATAATTAACTCCACCTCTCGAAGGCACTCTAGATGGCCCCCACAGATCAAAATGAATATACACCAACGTTCCCTTTGTGTTATGGATTCCTCTGGTGAATTGAACTCTTTTTTGCTTCCCAAAAACACAGTGCTCACAAAAATTCAGTTTACAAATTCCTTGCCCATCAAGAAGTCATCTTTTGCTCAATTCTGTCATGCCATTCTCACTCATATGCCCTAGGCGCATATGCCAAATTTTAGTAATATCATCATCTAACAAGGAAGAGAAAGCGATAGCTGCACCACCAGTACTAGTAGAACCTGCAAAACATATAACTTGGTAGTCTTTCTCTGCCCTTTCATCACAACAAGGGAACCTTTGGAAATCTTTAAAACCCCACTTCAGCTGTGTGTCTGTACCCTTTTGAATCTAGAGTACTCAACAAAATTAAATTTCTTTTCAATTCTGGAACATGTCGCACATCACTAAGTGTTCTGACAACTCCATCAAACATCTTAACTTTAATTATTTCAACACCTGCGATTTTATATAAAGCATTATTTCCCATCAAAACAACACATTCAAACACTGTTTTGTAAGTTGTAAACAAATCCCGATTGGAACTCATTTGGAAGGTGCAGCCTGAATCAAGTATCCACTCCTCGTTTACTTTAGAATCATTGATAGAAGCGACTAGAAGTTCACTATCGCTGTAGTCTTCTACAACATCAGCTTCACCAGAATTTTTTGGTTGTTTTCCCTTTTGATTCGCAGCCTCCCTTTTAATCTTATTCTATAGCTTATAGCACTCAGATTTAATGTGTCATTTCTTCTTGCAAAAGTTACAAGTTTTACCTCTGTTTGAAGAATTTGATCTACCCTTAGATTTACCACGAGGATTCCATTTTTGTGTCCTTCTACGATCATCATCAGCATTCTGATCTTGTCTCCCACAAACAATGAGACCCTCTCCCTGAGAGTTGGGTTTAACCACAAGATGCTTCATCTTATCATACGAGGTCAAAGAATCATAAACCTCATCAACTGTGAGAGACTCGCGGCTATATAAAATCGTGTCTCTAAAGGTTGAATAAGACGGGGGCAACGAACAAAGTAGAATCAACCCTAGATCTTCCTTATCATACTGAATCTCCATGGCCTCCAAGTTGGAGAGAATTTCTTTAAACATTATTAAGTGTTCGTATACAGACGCACCTTCTTCCAAACGATGAGCATAAAGACGTTGCTTCATATGCAACTTGCTTGTTTGAGTTTTCGACATACATATTTGTTCTAGGCTCTTCCATAATGCAGCGGCAGTCTTCTCTTTCATTACATCTTGTAAAATTTCGTTGGCCAAATACAGATATAATTGTGTTAATTCCTTTCGATCCTTACGTTTCTTCTCTTCATCTGTTAATGTCGAAGGCATCTTATCTATCCCTAGTAGGGCATCCTCTGGATCCATCTGCGCAAGAATTTCATACTCCAAAGAATCTATTACCGTGATTGAGATGAACAATCCGAAAGCTCTGATACCAATTTTTGAAAAATAAAATAAAATTAAAAATTAAAAAACACATAGATTTTATGTGGAAACATTTACGGGAAAAAACTACGGGTAGAGGAGAAGAAAATTCACTATGTCGGATTCAAATAAATACAAGAGGAATAGACTATGTCTATTTATAGGCTTGTAAAGCCATATTCTAATAAGACTGAAACACCTTATTCTAATCAATATCAATTACATGGAATTTAATAAGGTTTAAAAAATCTTATTCTAAAATAAAATAAAATAAGTGTAATTTTATATGGATTATTCTTTTATTTTATTTTACCATTGTATTTTATTTAAATAAGGATTCGGGTAACTTAATTCTAACAGCCTTAGCCCAATAACAGAATCAGGTCGGCCTAAGCCCAATACAGAATCAGTAGCAGATGTAGATATGCAGACAGATTCCCAGCTCAGTCCAACCAACACACCACCCGTACCAACCAACACACTATGTGGGGATAAAATTGACCCACCCAGCCAACACACAAAGCTTAACACCGGTTGCAGCACTAAGTCAATAAAAGGGCTCAACGCCGTAGATAGAATGGCTAAAGCCCATAACTATCACAGCAATGCTGCCAGTTAACAGAATGGCTATAAGCCATAAGTATTACAAAAAGGCTGAAAGCTTTGTACAGAACGGCTACAGGTCGTACACTTCCTCCATCCATAATAACCTAACCCCATGTAATATGTCATGTCATAAATATTACGTGCATGCAAAGTCATACTCAGTACAATCATATATGTAAATCAGAGGCACATCAGTCATACGGAACATAAGGGCATAATCATCATTCTACCATACAAGGGTATTGCGATCATTTTTCACTACAAGGGTATTTCGATGATTTTACAAACCGGGGTCTTAACGACCCAACAGAAGGTCCATCATCACCTCGAGCGACTTAAGTAACCTAAACAGTCATAACGATGCAAATGGGCCTAAGGCCCATTACTCGGCCCAAGTAGGCCCACACCCTTGTGTGGCCCATTTAGCCCAAATTTAGATACGGCTATGTGGCCAACATAGCCGAGTCCAATAATTATCACAAATTGCAAATTTAATTCGGTGAGGCCTAGGAGCCCATTGGGCCCACACGACCCATCTAGGCCCAACGTGGCCCAGAACTACCTAAGTCGTGTGTGCGACATGATAAGTCTACCTACATCCCACTTAACAGTTAAGTTTACCCACGCGGGCCCACTAGGCCCATACGACCTATTCCCATGAGATCGTTCATGGTGGCCTTCCTCGATGTACGCCCACGTTTCGTGGGCTTGGTTTACCCCACGAAAAATAGCACACTCGTGAGGCCTTAAATGCCGAAGTTTTAGGTTTTCGGCTTTTGCCGACTTCCAACAAAGAAGGACTTGAATACACACCTGTTTATAAGAACGCCCAAAGTCCATGATCACCAACCTTGGTTAAGCAGGTATGAAATAATCCCTCCTAAAACCAATGATCACCAACTCATCTTATTCGCTCTATTTAAAGCCAGCTTCTCGCTAATTCTCATGTTATCTTCTCGATGTGGGATTACTTTCAACCATTAGGAAAATTCTTTATTTTTTTATGAACACTTCAACCACAGAGTTCCAGTCCAACTCCACCTCCTACACAGCTCAAACAATAAAATAAATACTCCACTGTGCATCCCAAGACTTAAACCTCAGACCTCACAGTTACATAACACGCCACCTTGCCACTCCACCACAGGCTCTTTCTGTGTCATATTTTATCCCCAATTAATTAAAAGGTCTACAAGCTAAAATCCAAGTTCCTCCAAAAGAAAAACCAAAATAAATTGCAAGAGCCAAGACTTGAACCCAAGCTTCCTTACAACCTTAACGACGCCCCAACCACTAGACCACATGCTTCCTTGTGTCATTTATTTAGCACAATAACTTAAAAGGCCTACTTCCAAGTACCCAGGGTTTTATTCACTTAAAACCAAAATTTTTGCTAAAGCCTAAGTTTGAACCCAAGACTTTTCCAACTCCTCTCAGGACCCTTAACCACTTAGCAGAAATTTAATTGTATCATTTCCTTGCACAATTAATTACTTATATACAACCTCCTTACAGACCCATACTTAAGACCCAATACTTCTAGGCCCAAATTCAGGGTGTTACAATCCGACGCATGATTTAGAGCTAGCTGCGATTGTATTTGCATTGAAGATTTGGAGACACTACTTATACGATGAAATATGCCACATTTATATGAATCATAAGAGCTTGAAATATATGATTACACAGAAAGATTTGAATTTATGACAATGAAAACGGCTCGAGTTATTGAAAGATTATGACTTTGTTATTGATTATCATCCCGGAAAAACTAATGTTGTTGCTGATGCTCTGAGTCAAAAATCTTTGTTTTCATTACGAGCAATGAACACCCAGTTGATGATTTGTGATGATGAGTCTATTTTAGTCGAATTAAAAGCTAAATCGGTATTTCTTCAACAAATCTATGAAACTCAAAAAGATGACTGTGAATTGCAAGCCAAACGAATTCAATGTGAGTCTGGTTCTGATTCAGAATTTCATATTGGAACTGATGATTGTTTGATGTTTCAAAATAGAATTTGTATACCGAAAAAGACAGAGCTTATTCAAAAAATTCTGCGTGAAGCACAGAATAGTCTTTTTTTCTATTCATCCAGGTAGTACCAAGATGTATAACAATCTGAAACTACTGCACTAGTGGTCGAGTATGAAATGAGATATATTAGAGTTTTTATCAAAATGTCTAGTTTGTCAACAATTAAAAGCTAAACATCAAGTGCCATCGGGTTTACTACAGCCTGTAATGAGTCCCGAATGGAAATGGGATAGCGTTTCAATGGATTTTGTGTCGATATTGGCTCAAACTCTAAAAAGGAAAGATGCTATCTAGATTTTCGTAGATAGGCTAACAAAATCTGCTCATTTCATACCGGTACATACAGATACTCACTTGATAGATTAGTAGAATTATACATTTCTAAGATTGTTCGATTACATGGAGTGCCACTATCTATTATTTCATATAGAGATTCGAGATTTACGTTGCGATTTTGGAAGAACTTGCAAGAGGCTCTGGGAACAAAGTTGAATTTCAGTACTGCTTTTCATCCTCAGACTAACGGTCAGACCAAGAGAGTTATTCAGATTCTTGAAGACATGTTGAGATGTTGTATTTTAGAGTTTGAGGGTAGTTGGGAAAAATACTTATCGTTGATTGAATTTGCGTATAACAACAGTTTCCAAACGAGTATAAAGATGGCACGGTATGAAGCTTTATATGGCCGCAAATGTCGAACTCCACTAGACTGGACTGAATTGAGTGAGAAAAAGATTCACGGGGTTGAATGAATCAGAGAAACTGAAGAAAAAGTGAAAACAATTCGGGATAGTTTAGAAGCAGCTTCAGATCAACAGAAATCATATGTACATTTGAAATGCAGAGAAACTGAATTTCAAGTCAGGGACCGAGTGTTTTTAAAGGTGCCACCATGGAAGAAGATTTTTTGTTTCGGGCGTAAAGGAAAGTTAAGTCTGCAATTCATCAGGCTGTATGAGATTATTGAAAGAATAGGACCTGTAGCATATCAACTAGCTGTACCATCAGAACTTGAAAAGATCCATAATGTTTTTCATGTTTCTATGCTACGTCGTTACAGATCCAATCCGTGACATGTGATCTCTCCGATAGATGTTGAAATTCAACCCGATATGTCGTATTATGAAGAACCAATTAGGATTTTGGCTCGTCAAATTAAAGAGTTGAGAAATAAATGCATAGCCTTGGTAAAAGTTCTCTGGTATCAACACGGGATAAAAGAAGCTACTTGGGAACCTGAGGAAGCTATGTGAAAATAGTACCACAACCTACTTACTGGTAAGATCTTCGGAGATGAAAATCCCTAAGGGGGAGAGTTGTAATAGCCTTTTTTTGAGTCAAATCAGAACAGTGGTTTCGGGACCACAAATATAAATTTAAAATATTATTTTATTATTTTTTAAGGTTTACAGCATGATAGAATTACTGTGTAAAAATTTCATTAAGAAACTTTACCGTTTAAATGCTTAATTCGGTAAAAAGGACTAAATCGCGTAACGCGTAAAAGTTGAATTCTAATTGTTAAAGGTGTTAAATTGTTATGATTTAGTAAATCAAAGGTCCTTATAATGTTATTATACCATGATTAAGGTTAGTGGACATTTATGTCCATGATTTAAGTGATTTATAAGTTATATTTATATGGTTAATATAGTAATTTCTGTATTAAGTTAACAACAATAATAAAAGAAAACCAAAATCAAGTTATTTTCATTCATCTCTTTCCAAAATTGAAGAGAAGAGAAAGCTATTATAGGGTTTTAACATTCGAAACTGTCATGGTTAAATAGGTAAGTGTTTTGAGCTCGATTTTTAATGATTTCTACATTTTTGAGATCGTTGCTTTGTATTCTAGCTAGCCCATACCTTAAACTTTGAACTTGTTCATGATTTTGAAAAGTTTCATTTTTGAATACTAGAGTTCTTTCATGTTTAATGATAGATTATGGAAGTTTGATGATAGTTAACCTAGTTTTGTAAAGTGATTTTTGACAAAAATGTCAAAAAGGGATTAAATTGAGAAATGTGCAAAATTCACAGATGAAATGTGAAATGAATGCAAAATATGGGCTAATAGGGACCCCATTAAAATTAGGCTACTATGGGTTATGTCCTAATTGTGTAATTTTGCATTTTTATGTGTTAAGGACTAAATTAAAAAGTGGTCAAAAGTTTAGGGGTAAAATTGTAATTTAGACAAAATAAATGTTTTAGGCTGAATTGAATTGAATGAAAGTTTGAATGAGTTAATTTGATATTATATAGATCAAGATAAGTAAATACCGAAACTCGATCAGGGAAAACAAAAAGTGCACAAATAGCCGATAGTTTTATCCGAGGATACGAGGTAAGTTCGTATAATTAGAATCGAACTTTTATATACTTGTAATTATTGAAATGAATGTGTATAATGGAAATACTTGAACTATGAATGCCTTATTGATGTAATTTATTTGTTACTGAGCACTGTTTGAACTGTATGAATTCATAGGATACGAGTGACATGTTACTGGGTTACCATTTTGTTCGAGCTCCTGCATATGTTGCAGACTCACCATAGCTCGTATGAGCTTACTAATATATCAGCTCGTAAGAGCTTACTGTGTTTAGCTCAATAGAGCTTATCTTTTCAGCTTGTATGAGCTTACTGGTCATCAGCTTAGGAGGAGCTTACCGATCATGGCTTGAAAGAGCATAAATGATAATGAATTGACAAATTACTGATAATATTCACTCAAGTTTCCTTTGAAGTTTTAATAGGTTCAACAGGCATAAATACTGTTTATACGGATGAGTTACGGTTTATAAATGTTACTAATGTTATATATGATATATGAATTTAGAATGATCCAAAGTATTGTATTAATGGATGGTTTCATGTATTTTTGCATTGACTGACATGTGATAAATACTTGTGATTAGGTGTTTGTTAATTGAATTGGTTGCACTTTAAGTATTGCTTTGATTATGTATAATGGTAAGTTTAATTCTGATTTATACGGGCTTAATAAGTTATAAAGCTTACTTTGTTTCTTTTTCTATGTTTTTTAGAGGCTCGTTAGCTCACTCGTGTCGAACAAGTCGGAGTTGCACATCACACTATCCAATTTTTGATTGGTACTTTTGATCTTATGGATATATGTAAATATGGCATGTATAGGCTAGTTTAAAATATGTTAATTATGTTATTTGGTATGTTTATTTGTATAAGTTAAGCCATGTGATTTGGCTTATTTTGGTACTATGTTTTGGTTGAATTAAGTTTTCAATTATAGTATGTTTTGGCACAGTAATGATGGAATGAAATGTGCAAATGATGTTTTGATATGTATTTGGTATATGAATAGATTATGCATGATGTTGATTAGGTAATTGGGTATGTAAATGTTAGGTTTGATATAGCAAATAATGTGTATTGAAATGGTTATTTTGGCTGCTTATTGAGTTGTAAAAATGTGGTCATTTATCCTTGTAAATGCTTGTGTATATAGGATGGCAAAAATGGTTTTGTAAATAGCCTATTTTTGTCCACACAGGCAGGGACACGAGTGTGTGTTTCAGCCATGTGTGACACATGCTCATGTTACACGGCCGTGTGTCCCCTGGTGTTGGAATGGAATTAAAGTCAGTATTCTCCACACGACCTCACACACGGGCGTGTGATTGGCTGTGTGGTATAAGTCAGTATACCCCCTAGATGCCATACGGCCTAGCACACAGGCGTGTGACTTAGCCATGTTGATAAGTCAGTATACCCTACAGTTTTGGCATGGTCTGATACACGGGCATGTGTGGCCATTTCGAAGGGCACATAAACTAGACACATGGGCGTGTGGTTGGCGGTGTGACCCAATTCAGTATCCTCTCCAGTTTTCACACGGCCTGGCACACGGGGTATCCTCAGTCGTGTGACACAAGTCATTATGTTTGCCCTGTTTCCACACAGTCTAAGACACGGGCGTTTCTACTAGTTTTATGAGGCACACGGCCTGTTCACACGGGCATGTGACACTTGAAATTTTGAAAATTTTTTTAAGTTTCTAAATTTTTATTATGTTACCGATTTAGTCCCATATATTGAATGTGAATGAGTGATATTGACCGAAATATGATGTTATTGGATAAATGATTGTTCTGAATTGATTTATAAGTCCGGTAACGCCTCTTAACTTATTCCAGCAACGGTTACGGGTTATGGGTGTTACAGTAATTGTCAATGTTAATGTCATGAATATGTAAAATTAATTGAATATCCAATAATGACTGATAAGTGTTTAATTTCGTTTGAACAAATGAAAATCGATGGATACAAATTTCCCGTATTGATTGTAGTCCTGCATATGTTCGGATGCACCATAGTTCATCCCAATTATTGGCCCTCTCGAGCTTCTTGTTATATGGTTATTGAGAGCTTCTCGCTATAGCTCTTTGGAGCGTCTCGATAGGTTGTGATCCTACATTTTTTTGTGGACACACCTTAGCTCTTATAAGCATCCAGATTATAGGCTCTTCATGAGCTTCTTGTTAAATTGGCTCTTCGTGAGCTTCCTGATAGTGCGCGCTTGAACTTCCCAATGTATGGCTATCCGGAGCTCCCGTTATATGGCTCTTTGTGAGCTTCCTGATATGGTTCTTTGTGAACTTCCTGACTATGGCTCGTATGAGTTTCCCGTTGTGTAGCCCAGATACGTTTTCTGATATGGCACTTTGTGAGCTTCCTGTTATATGGCTCAAGAGAAGGCTTCTCGATTATGTGCTCTAATGAGCACCCCGTAAATGAATTGATGGATCATTGATATGTGCACCTCTTGTGTACTACCCGGGTATCCATAGATATTTCAATGATTCAACGGACAAAACTCCTGATATGAGAAAATATGATAATGAAATGAATTATATCTTGAATATCACTGAAATACCTGGAAATGGCTGTATGATAAGCTCATCTCTATTTTTCTTTATATTCATGTAAATTTCATGACTAACTTATTTCATGAGAGCATGTGTTTAGGCAATTGGCCACAATTGTTTGGATGCATGTTTATATGCTTACTTTAAATGAATATGATTGGTAAGTTAAATTCTTGCTATACAAACTTACTAAGCATAATATGCTTATTCTGTTTTACTTCCTCTATTTTATAGTGCTCGAAAGCTCGTGAAGTTGGAATTTGGTTGGAGACACATCACAATATCCCTCAGACTTCTCGGTATATAAAACAAGAAAATTTTTGGTATTGACATAACAGCATGTATAAGCTAAGTGGGCATAATGATAAGATGTTTTGATTGTAACTAGCCATTGGAATGGCTAGTGTTAATCATATTTTGATGTAGTTATATAAGGCCTCGTCATGCTTGATGTGTGTATTGAAATGGTTGAATGATGGAAGAGACATAAATATATTACTGGTTGCATGAATGGGTAAAGTATACTCATATATTTATATGGTCAATTAGGTAAGATCAAATATTTGGTTCAATGGGATCTTATGGTATGTATTGAAGTTTAAATTGACTTGAATTTAATGTTTTATTGTAACTTGTAGTGGTACAAAAACTGGCTGGATATGTTGATTTCAGGTTGGGAGAGAAATAAGTGGAATAGCCCAGTTTAGACCCTAGTTGGAATAGTGGTTTCGAAACCATAAATCCGAGTTAAAAAATATTTTGATATTATTTTCTGTGCTTATAATATGTGAATTAATATGTGTGAACGTTTCGTATAAAAATTTGATCGTTTGTTTGCCTAATTTTGATAAAAGGACTTAATCGCGTAAAGTGCAAAAGTGACCTGCTAATAGTTAAAAGTGCTTAAATCCTATGCTTTGTGAAATGTCAGGTCCTTACTGTGTAATTGGACCGTAGATAGTGGGATTGGTCATAAATAAAATGGATGAATTATAAGTTATTAAGCCAAGGGTAAAATAGTAATTGATGTATTAAGGTTTATTAAATAAAACAAACAAATTAAATTCATCATTTTCTTCATTCATCAATTGAAAATCAAAACAAAAGAAAAAGAAAAAGACCAAGCTCGGGTTCGACATTCATTTTACTCAATTAAGGTATGAATTTTGTTTTATTTTTTATGATTTCTATGTTTTGTGATTGTTGTTATGTGTTCTAGCTAGCCCATACTTAAATTTAAGAAATTGACGAAGATTTTGAGTTGAGCCATTGATGAAATTGTAAGCTTTGTGATGTTAGTTGATGGAAAATGAAATATATGTGTTGGGTTAATAGGCTTTGTATTTGAATTTTTGATGAATTTGAGTATTTTGGATTAATTTGTGAAAAGGAGAAATTAAGGGGTTAAAATGTGAAATAAATGAAATATATGGGCTTATATGGGCTAGATGAAAATCCTGCCTAGCATGTGTAATATGAAATTTTGTGTATTTTGTGATTTTATGAATTAGGGACTAAAGTGTTAAAAAGTGAAAATGTGAGGGCTAATTTGTTAAATGCCCTAAATATGTGTATATGATTGAATTGAATGATTTGTTGAATAAGAGAGTTAAATTTGAAATTGTATAGATCAAGAACCAAAGAAAACGGAATAAGAACGGGGAAAGTCGAAAGTAGTTGAATAGTTGCTCGTTTCTATTCATTCCTGTACAAGGTAAGTCGATATACAAATAATGTGTTTTGAATTGAATTATTATTGCTTATATGCTATTGAATAGTGATGAATGGCTATTTAAGTTGAATATGAGAAATCTGAGAAAGTTTCGATAATATGACGACGTCCGAAAAGTCCTGTACGAACCATAGGAATAGTTAGGATACATATTTCGTGACATAGGATTTCGATATGCAATTTCATGTAAGACCACATCTAGGACGTTGGCATCGATTTGAGATTTACGTGTAAGACCATGTCTGGGACATCGGCATCGTATTTAATTTCGTGTAAGGCCTTGTCTGGGATAGTGGCATTGATATGTGATTACATGTAAGACCACATCTGGGATGTTGGCATTGTATGAGTTTTAGAGCTATCCACATATCCTATTTGATTCTGTACAGTTTAACAGGCATTCTGAAAAACGAAGTGACTATGTGAATGTGTATCTAATTCAGGTACGTTTGAAATGTATATCATGTTTGAGACTGAAAGGTAAGTATATGTACATTTTTGGACAAATGATATATGTATGAATTATTATGAGAATGAAATGTATTATATGTAAGTGAATTATGATCAAATGAGCTATATGAGATATATGGATATGTGATTGTATTTTTCTAGAGATACATGAATGAATTGGTTTAGAATTATGTTATGTGATAAGTTTATTTGTATATGGCTTACTAAGCTTTTGAAATCTTACTTTGCATGTTTTTCAATTGTTTTATAGATTATCGAAGCTACCGTAAGCTCGGGGATCGTCGAGGATCATCACCACACTATCGGATTCTATTTTGGTACCTTTTGAAAATGTGAATATTGAAGTATGGCATGTATAGGCTAGAAGTATTTGAATATGATTTGTGAAGTGTATATCATGCCATGTGATATGGCTAGATTAAAGTTGCTATTTGGTTTGGTTTTTGTTATACAAGTTGTGTTAAGAAATGGTATGTTTTGAAGTGTATAATTGGCCTAGTAAGAAATGGTCAATTTGGTAAGTTAGCTATGTGAATTAGTTATGGAAATGGTATGATTTTGATATGAGAATGAATGTGAAAGTTTTGGATAATGACATGTATGAATGAATGAGTTTGGTATGTGATTTTGTATGTGCCTATTTGGAAAATTGGTAAGATTTTAAATTGGTTGCAAATTTGGTAGGAAATGATTTGGCTTTGAACTTATTGGGATGACCATTAAGGGTCGCAAAATTTACTTTGCAAATGGCCTGTTTTTGTTCACATTGGTAGAGAAACGGGCGTGTGCCTTAGCCGTGTACTACACACGGTCATGTTACACAGCTGTGTGTCCCTTGGGATAGTCATCTAATTTAAAGTCAATCTCGAGTACGACCTAGACATATGAGTGTGTCTGGTGGCCGTGTGAGGCACACAACCTTGGCACATGGGCTTGTGTGGCCATTTTGAAGGGTACATGTGCTAGACACACGGGCGTGTGGTTAGCCGTGTGACCTAAGTCAGTTTTGACCACGGCCAAGGAACACGGGCATGTCTCTGACCATGTAGTACAAGTTAGTATGTATGCCCTGTTTAGCCACGGCTTAGACACACAATCGTGTCTAACGTCGTGTGAGGTACATGGCCTGATCACACGGGCGTGTGACCTCTGTAACTTTGAAAATTTGTTAAGTATTTGAGAAATTTTGTATGAGCTCGGTTTAGTCTCGACCCTTTCCTATAGCATGTTTGAGGTCTCGATGACCTAAGAAAGAGACTTTGAAACGATGTTTGACTATGATGCTATGATGTGTGGATGATATTTTTGAATTGATTATAAAATGTTCAGATATGTCCCATAATGCCTCATAACTCTAGTCCGGCGACGGATACGTGTTAGGGGTGTTACATTTGGTTGGTATTAGAGCTACGGTTTAGTCGATTCTAGGACTAACGTAGGGCATGTTAGTCTAGCTATACATGCATATTTATAAACTACGATAGTGTGATGAATCCTGACAGTTCAAAATGTGTTTTTATATAGTAACGAGCAATAGCTGACGATGTTGAGAGTAATGCACCCGCTCCCGCTCAAGGGGCAGCGCAATCTAATTCTAGACTTGTTTCAAGCAGCCACGAGGGAGAGGCCAAGCAAGCCTTTTTCCAAATGATGAATGATTGGTTCACTCAGTATATGAGAACTAATCCGTCTACTCCACAACCTTCACCCCGTCTAATCCTCCACAAGTCCCTGTCATGCCACATGTTAATCCGATTAAGTTGAATAAGCCTTCAGTTGATAAAATTAGAAAATATGGAGCTGAAGAGTTCCGTACTACTACAGATGATGATGCTGAGAAAGTTGAGTTTTGGCTCGAGAATACAATATGAGTGTTTGATGAATTGTCATGTACTCCTGATGAATGTTTAAATATACCATTTCACTTTTGAGAGATACGGCATACCATTGTTGGAAAACATTAATATTAGTGGTTTCAAAAGAATGAGTCACTTGGGAATTCTTTTAGACTGAGTTTAGAAAGAAGTACATCAGTCAAAGATTCATCGTTCACAAACGCAAAGAGTTTCTTTAGTTGAAACAGTGTCGTATGTCTATTATGGAATATGAGTGAGAATTCATGAGATTGAGCCAGTATGAACGAGAATGTGTCTCAACTGAAGCAATTATGTGCAAGAGATTCGAGAATGGCTTGAATGAAGACATCAAATTGTTAGTCAAGATTTTTGAAATAAAAGAGTGTGTTGTGCTTGTTGAACGACCATGTAAAGCTGAAGAACTCGGAAAGAGAAAAGAAAAGCCAATTTAGAAGCTAGAGAGGTGCGAAAAAGATCATTGAATAAGTCATTTCATTCAGCATCAAAGAAATTCTGAGATGATTATAGCCGTTCAAAGGCTAATGTGGGACATTCAAGTAGAGATCGTACTAGATCACATTCGAGCTTCAGAACTCCAACTACTTCTATTACAAGTGTTGGAAATGTCCGATCCGATCGAACCGAGTGTAGACACTATGGTAAAAGACATCCAGGAAGTTGTAGATTGAATGACCGAGCTTGCTTTAAATGTGGATCATTATATCACTTTATCCGCGAATGTCCTGTATCTGTAGAGCGAGAGATTGTTTAAAATCCAAGGCCGAGTGGCAATACAGCTCAAGATAGACCACCCAAAAACATGGATAATGTGAGTGACACACAGAGAATAACTAAAGACACCGCTGTTAGATCTGAGGCTCGAGCACTTGCTAGAGCTTATGCTATTCACACTTGCGAGGAAGCTTCGTCTCTAGATGTTATTGCTGGTACTTTCACTCTCTATGATATTAGTGTTGTTGCATTGATTGATCCTGGATCAAATCATTCTTATGTATGTGAGACTTTAGTGTCCAGTAAGATTTTGCCTGTAGAGTCCACTAAATTTGTGATTAGAGTATCGAACCCCTTAGGCAGATGTGTTCTAGTTGATAAATTATGCAAGAACTGTCCGTTGATGATTCAAGATAATTGCTTTCTGGCTGATTTGATGTTGTTACCATTTGACAAATTTGATATAATTTTGGGTATGGATTGGTTGACACTGCATGATGTGATAGTGAACTATAAACGAAAGACGATTGATCTGAGATGTCAGAATAATGAGGTCATTCTGATTGAGTCTAATGATTTGAGTGGTTTTCCGGCATTGATTTCTTCGATGTTAGCTCAGAAATATGTGAGAAAGGGGTGTGAAGCTTATTTTGCTTATGTGCTCAACACTAAATTAATCGAAAAGAAAATTGAGTCAGTGCCTATTGTTTGTGAGTTTCCTGTCGTGTTTCCTGAAGAATTATCCGGATTACCTCCAGTACGAGAAGTGGAGTTTAGTATTGAGTTAGTGTCGAGAATTACTCCGATATCAATAGCTTCATACAGAATGGCTCCGACTGAGTTAAAAGAATTAAAGTCTCAGTTGCAAGAGTTGACCGATAGAGGATTCGCAAGATCGAGTTTTTTACATTGGGGTGCTCCCGTTTTGTTTGTGAAAAAGAAAAATGGCACGATAAGAATGTGTATAGATTATCGTCAATTAAATAAAGTGACTATCAAGAAAAAATATCCTCTGCCCAGAATTGACGATTTGTTTGATCAGTTGAAAGGAGCTACTGTGTTTTCAAAGATATATTTGAGATCAGGTTACTATCAGTTACGAGTTAAAGACTCTAACGTGCCAAAGACTGCTTTTTGAACGAGGTATAGACATTATGAATTTTTAGTTATGCATTTCGAACTGACAAATGTACCTGTTGTTTTTATGGACCTAATAAATCGGATCTTTAGAAAATATTTCGATCGATTTGTAGTTGTGTTTATAGATGACATCTTGATATATTCTAGTAATGAATCCGAGCATGCCGAACATCTGAGAATAGTGCTACAAACTTTGCGTGATAAGCAGTTGTATGCAAAGTTTAGCAAATGTGAATTCTGGTTACGAGAAGTCAGTTTTCTGGGACATGTTGTGTCAGCATTTAGTATCCAAGTTGATCCAAGCAAGATTTCAGCTATTTTGGTTGGAAGCTTCCGAGAAATATTTTTGAAGTCCACAGTTTTTTGGGACTTGTAGGTTATTACCAACGGTTCGTAAAAGGCTTTTCTATGATCGTGACTCCATTAACGAAATTGCTTCAGAAAGATGTGAAATTTGAATAGTCTGAAAAGTGTTAGAAAAGCTTTGATCAGTTAAAAGCCCTATTGACTAAAGCGCCAATGTTAGTACAACCAGAATTGGGTAAAGAATTTGTGATTTATAGTGATGCATCGTTGCACAGTCTAGGTTGTGTTTTGGTGCAGGAAGGCAAAGTTACAGCCTATGCCTCAAGATAATTAAAGCCGCATAAAAACAATTATCTGACACACGACCTTGAATTAGCTGCGATTGTGTTCGCTTTAAAGATTTGGCGCCACTATCTATTTGGTGAGGAATGTCAGGTGTTTTTAGATCATAAAAGCTTGAAATATCTGATGACTCAGAAAGATTTGAATCTATAACAGAGAAGATGGCTAGAATTGTTAAAAGACTACGAGCTTGTTATTGATTATCATCCGAGAAAAGCAAATGTTGTTGCTGATACTTTGAGTCGGAAATCATTGTTTGCATTACACTTATTTATTCAGCAGATTTGCGAAGCTCAGAAGGTTGATAATGAGATTATAGCGAAATGACCTCAGTGTGATTTGGATTCTGATTCTGAATATCGAATTGATAATGATGATTTTTTGAAATTCCGAGATCATATTTGTGTTCCGAGAAATCCAGAGTTGATTTAGATGATTTTGAACGAAGCTCACAACAATCTTTTATCTATTCATCCAGGAAGTATGAAAATGTATAATGATTTAAAACAGCTATACTGGTGGCCTGGAATGAAAAGAGATATTTCTGACTTTGTTTCGAAATGTTTGATCTCTTAGCAAGTTAAAACTGAACATTAGGTACCATCCGGTTTGTTACAATCGATTATGATTCTCGAGTGGAAATGGGATAGAATAACGATTGATTTTGTTTTGGGTTTTCCCCTATCTCCAAGAAAGAAAGATTTTATTTGGATTGTAGTTGACCGATTGACAAAATCAGTTCATTTTCTTCCGATACGATTTGACTACTCGCTTGATAAATTAGTTGAATTATACATTTCTGATATTGTGAGGTTACACAGGGTGCCACTGTCTCTTGTGTTAGATAGAGATCTGAGATTCACTTTGAAGTTTTGAAAGAAACTACAAGATGCTTTAGGTTCGAAATTATATTTCAGTACTGCTTTTCACCTGTAGACGGATGGTCAATATGAGCGGATTATTCAGATACTCAATGATATGTTGAGATGTTGCGTTTTTGAGTTTGAAGGTTCATGGGAGCAGTATTTGCCATTGATTGAATTTTCTTATAATAGTAGTTTTCAATCGAGCATTAAAATGGTTGAAGCATTGTATGGTCATAAATGTTGAACACCTTTGTATTGGACTAAGCTCAGTGAGAATAAGATTCACGAGGTTGATTTGATTAAAAAGACTAAACAGAAGGTAAAAACAATCTAAGACAGTCTAAAAGCAGCTTTTGATCGTCAGAAATCATATACAAATTTGAAACGAAAAGATATTGAATTTGAGATCGGCGACAAAGTGTTTCTGAAATTATCTCCATGGAAGAAAGTATTTAGATTCGGTAGAAAAGGTAAATTGAGTCCGAGGTTTATCAAACCGTATGAAATTATAGAGCGTGTCAGGCCAGTTGCGTATAGATTGCTATTGCCACCTGACCTAGAAAAGATCCTCAATGTATTTCATGTATTGATGCTTCGATGATACAGATCCGACCCATCGCATGTAATTACTCCATCTGAAATAGAAATTCAGTCTGAGATGACTTATGAAGAAGAACCGATCTGTATCTTAGCTCGTGAGGTTAAAGAATTGCGAAATAAGAAAATTTGGTTAGTAAAAGTAATGTGGCATCTACACCATGCTGAAGGCGCTACGTAGGAGCCCGAAGATGCTATGAGACATCAATATCTAAAATTTTTTGGGACGAAAATCCCTAAGGGGGGAGAGTTGTAACAGCCCGGTTAAGACCCTAATAGGAATAGTGGTCTTGGGAAAACAAATCTGAGTCAAAAAAAGATTTTAATATTATTTTCTATGTTTATAATATTTGACTTAATTTGTGTGAAAGTTTCGTATAAAAATTTGATCGTTTGTATGCCTAATTTTGATAAAAGGACTTAATCGCGTAAAGTGCAAAAGTGACCTGCTAATAGTTAAAAGTGCTTAAATCATATGCTTTGTGAAGTGTCAGGTTCTTATTGTGCAATTGGACTATGGATAGTGGGATTGGTCATAAATAACCTTAAAATGGATGAATTATAAGTTACTAAGCCAAGGGTAAAATAGTAATTAATGTATTATGGTTTATTAAATAAAACAAACAAATTAAATTCATCATTTTCTTCATTCATCAACTGAAAATCAAAAGAAAAGAAAAGAAAAAGACCAAGCTAGGGTTCGAAATTCATTTTTCTCAATTAAGGTATGAATTTTGTTCAGTTTTTGATGATTTATATGTTTTTATGATCATTGTTATGTGTTCTAGCTAGCCCATGCTTAAATTTAAGAAATTAGGGAAGATTTTGAGTTGAGCCATTGATGAAATTGTAAGCTTTGTGATTTTAGTTGATGGAAAATGAAAGATATGTGTTGGGTTAATAGGTTTTGTATTTGAATTTTTGGTGAATTTGAGTATTTTGGATTAATTTGAAAAAATGAGAAATTGAGGGGTTAAAATGAGAAATAAATGAAATATATTGGCTTATATGGGCCAGAGGAAATTTGGCCTAGCATATGTAATATGAAATTATGTGTATTTTGTGATTTTATGAATTAGGGACTAAAGTGTTAAAAAGAGAAAATGTGAGGGTTAATTTGTAAAATGCCCTCAATATGTGCATATGGATTGAATTGAATGTTTTGTTGAATAAAATAGTTAAATTTGAATGTGTATAGATCAAGAACCAAAGAAAACAGAATTAGATTGGGGAAAGTTGAAAGTAGTTGAATAGCTGTTCATTTCCGTTCATTCCTATACGAAGTAAGTCGATATACAAATAAATGTGTTTTGAATTGAATTATTATTGCTTATATGCTATTTAATAGTGATGAATGGCTATTTGAGTTGAATATGAGAAATCTGAGAAAGTTTCGATAATATGACGACATTCGAAAACTCATACAAACCATAGGAGTAGTTAGGATACAAATGTCATGACATAGGATTCCGATATGAAATTTCATGTAAGACCACGTCTGGGACATTGGCATCAATTTGAGATTTACGTGTAAGACCATGTCTGGGACATCGGCATCGTATTTAATTTCGTGTAAGACCCTGTCTGGGACAGTGGCATCGATATTTGATTACATGTAAGACCAGGTCTAGGACGTTGGCGTTGTATGAGTTTTCCAAGCTATCTATGTATCCTATTTGATTCCATACGGTTTAACGGGCATTCTGAAAATGAATGACTATGTGAATGTGTATCCAATTCAGATACGTTTGAAATGTATATCATGTTTGAGAATGAAAGGTAAGTATATGCACATTTGCGGACATATGATATATGTATGAATTATTATGAGAATGAAATGTGTTATAAGTGAATTATAATCAAATGAGCTATATGAGACATATGGATATGTGATTGTATTTTGCCATGAGCTACATGAATGAATTGGTTTAGAATTGTGTTATGTGATAAGTTTATTTGTATATAGCTTACTAAGCTTTTGAAAGCTTACTTTGCATTTTTTCAATTGTTTTATAGATTATCGAAGCTATCGGAAGCTCGGGGATCGTCGAGGATCATCACCAAACTAACGAACACTATTTTGGTACCTTTTGAAAATGTGAATTATAGGCTAGAAGTATTTGAATATGATTTGTGAAGTGTATATCATGCCATGTGATATGGCTAGATTAAAGTTGCTATTTGGTTTGGTTTTTGGTATATAAGTTGTGTTAAGAAATGGTATGTTTTGAAGTGCATAATCGGCCTAGTAAGAAATGGTCAATTTGGTACGTTAGCTATGTGAATTAGTTATAGAAATGGTATGATTTTGATATGAGAATGAATGTGAAAATTCTGGATAATGACATGTATGAAATAATGAGCTTGGTATGTGATTTTGGTATGTGCCTATTTGGGAAGTTGGTAAGATTTTAGCATGAGATTGAATGAATTAAATTGAAGTTATAAAACTTATGTTTTGGTTATGAATTGGTTGCAAATTTGGTTGGAAATGATTTGGTTTTCAAATTGTAGGGATGACCATTAAGGGTGGTAAAATTTGTTTTGCAAATGGCCTATTTTTGTCACACGGCAGAGACACGGGTGTGTGTCTCAGCTGTGTGTGACACACGGTCATGTTATATGGCCGTGTGTAATAGCCTGATTTAGGGCCTAGTTAGAATGGTTGTCTCGGGACCACAAATTTGGAGTCGAATAAATTAGTTTATAATTATTTTGGAGTCATTGCATGTTTATATTAGTGTATCAAAAATTTGGTGAGTTAATTTTGACGTTCATGAGCTCAATTGAGAAAAAAGACTAAATCGCATAAAATGCAAAAGTCCTAAATTTATATCTAAAAGTGTCAAATAGCTAGAGAATAAAGATTGGGGTCTTTAAAGGGAAATTAGACCCTATTGTACTAGCTTGGCTGGCCATGAGACATAAAAGTGTGGTAAAGTCAACATTAGGTAATGTTGATGACATAAGGTGTACTATAATGATGCCAAAAAGCCTAGCTATCATTTTCTGTTCTCCATCCTTTCTTTTGACCAAAATTTTTAGCAAAGAAATGGGGTTTTAAGAGCTTGAAATTTTAGCAACTTTAAGCTTTCCCAAATCAAGAATCACCAAATCCGAACTTAAACCAGGGGAAAGCCAAGCAAATCTATTAAATCGACTAGTCGCCACATTTTGTAATCCGAGGTAAGTTGTTTGTAAATAATACAACTAAAATGTTATTGTATGTGTTTAATTGTACTTGAATTTAATATAGCATGAATTACTTGATTGTGGAATTAAGAAAGCATGATGGTAATAGAGATAGTAGAGCTCCCGTTTGAACCTAGGAAATAAATCGGATATTCATGCCGTAACATATGGGTTATTGTGAGCTAGTGTAAGACATGTCTAGGACATGCATCGGCCACATTATAAGAGCCAGTGTAAGACCATGTCTGGGACATGGCATCAGCATTGAGACGAGTGCTAGTGTAAGACATGTTTGGAACATGCATCGGCCTCGAGACGTAAGTCAGTGTAAGATATGTCTAGGACATGCATCGGCTATGAGATGTCTCAGTGTAAGACCATGTTTGGGACACGGCATCGGAACAGATATGCTAGATATTATGTAAGACCATGTCTAGGATATGGCATCGGCACCTTACCCCATGTTTGAGGCTTAATGAATATCTGATAGTGTTCTAAATGGTTCAATGGTGAAAGTTATGATTTCAAGTTAACGAGAAAAGTATAACCGTGTTGTGAGTGGTACAGGTACTTGTTTGGTATATATAGAATATGAGCCCATTTTATGATATACAATGTGTACTGAATATTGATGAGTAAGTTTTTGCTTATGCCCAATTGTATGTTATGAGCTTGTTGGTGAATGGTAAAATTATGTTGTATATTCATTTATGTGCAACTTACTAAGCTTTATGCTTACTCCCTCTCCTTTTCCATTTTCTTATAGTGTCGCCTATTTAGCTCAAGGACCAACGGAAGTTAGAGATATCGATCACACTATCAATAGAAGCTTTCAGTATAGTTTGATTTATATTTTTGAATATGGCATGTATAGGGAACTAGACTTGTGTTTTGTGTCATTATCAATTTGGCCAAATGTGTTAGCTTGGGATAAATCTCTCATTTTGTATTAAGCCTCTAATTATGGCTAATATCCATTTTGATTTAGATACAAGGATGTTATCTTCATAGATGAGTAAAATGCACACATCGAATGTTGTTTATTGTGGCTGATTAGGTTGCATGAGATATCCTTGTATTGGTTTTGGATGCTAATGTGTATGTTGTGTAAGTAAGGGTGGCAAAGAGGCTTGGTAAATAGCCTTATATTGTCCATACGGGTAGACACACGGGCGTGTGTCTAGGCCGTGTGTGACACATGGTCTGCCCTATGGGCGTGTGGTCCCGCCGTGTGTCCCTTGTACGTAAAATTTTCAAGTCAGTATGCATGGTAGTAAACACACGGGCAGAGACACAGCCATGCATCTCAACCATGTGAAGGACACGGCCTAGCACACGAGCGTGTGCCTTCGCCATGTGACATTTTGGAAATGTTGATGTTAGAAACAGAATGTCCATGTTTTTGCACACGGGCTAGGACACGGGCGTGTCATGGCCGTGTGAAGGACATGGACCAAGGACACAGGTGTGTGCCAGGCCGTGTGAAAACCCATGTAGGTGTGCATTTAAAATTATTTCCACATGGGTGGAGGACACGGGCATGTCCCTTCATTGCCTATGCCGTGTGAGCAACACGGGCCAATAGCATAACCATGTCGAATTGGTCACACGGGCGTGTTGCCCCTCCCACACTGACATGTGCCCTATATCTAGTAATATTTTTCAGAATTTGTGGAAAGATCCGAATCATTCCTGAATGGTTTTAAATGACGGATGGATCCTCGTAGGCCTTTTCTATGAATTTCTCGATAAAGAATCGAAAAAGTTTTAAATTTGACTAAATTTTGATGACTAAGAAACGTGTGTTAGTATGTGACCGAGTTAGGTAACACTTCATATTTCGTACCGGCATAGGGTACGGATGTAGGGTGTTACACCGTGTGTCCTCTGCGGTAGTCCTACAATTTAAAGTCAGTCTCGAGCACGGCCTAGACACACGAGCGTGTATGGTGGCCGTATGAGGCACACAACCTTGGCACATGGGCGTGTGTGGCTGTAACACCCCGAACCCGAAACCGACACCGGAGTCGAACACGAGGTGTTAACTGACTTTAACCCCTTATA
The DNA here is from genome assembly GCF_007990345.1 of Gossypium hirsutum. Lineage (NCBI taxonomy): Eukaryota > Viridiplantae > Streptophyta > Magnoliopsida > Malvales > Malvaceae > Gossypium > Gossypium hirsutum. Next base: position 64,107,416 of record NC_053435.1, read on the forward strand.
AAATTTATTTTCCAGACACTGCCCAATCTGTGTACTAGTCGTTTTAAAAATCATATCTTGAGTTTCGTAACTCGAAAATCAGTTTCGTAATTTTTCCCAGAAACTAGACTCATTTGCCCATCTATGTATTTTTTTCTAGAATTTTTGGTTGGGCCAATTAGTACAGTTTATTAGTCAAAATCTCCCAAGTTGCAGGGGTCGACTACACTGACCTTTGCCCATTACGACTTGAATATCTCCCTGCACGGGGCTTCAATACTGATGCCGTTTGTTTCTATGAAAACTAGACTCAGAGAGGAATCTGTACATATATGGTACGACCCCTAATTATCTCTGGTTAATTTGTAATGAATTTCCAAAGTCGGAGCAGGGAATCCAGAAACTGTTCTGGCCCTGTCCCACAAAAATCTGATTATCTCTTAATATACTGCCCATATGATCTTTTCGTTACTTCCTCATGAAAACAGACTCATCGAGCTTCGCTTACATAATTTATTCATCAATTAATCCACTCCTACTATTTTTAGTGATTTTTCAATCTCATGACACTGCTGCTGCCAGCATCTGTTACGAAAGTAACTAGGTTCATTTCATGCCTACCCTTGATCCAACTCAATCGAACATTCGTGCCATTTTCGCATGGCTTAAAGTTTACATGCCAAAGTTCAAACACAACGTAATAGCTTATACATGCCAAAATGTTCTTCTAAGCCAACTAAGAAGAAAGTACCAAAACTTGCTATCCGGTGTGATGACTTCGATGACGGCCCGACCACGCAAAAATAGATGAGTCCAAGCAACCTATAATGGGTGACAAGGAAACACCGAGTGAGTTTATAACTCAGTAAGTCATAAGCTATGCACTACCATCCATCAATAACATTATCACAAGAGAAAACAAAATGGAACGAGGCTAATTACTCCATCCATTCCGAACCATACCATAGTTCCTCCAACCTATCAATTCAATTTCATATCAATTCATGCATTCACATTCCATATACTCATCAATAGGACATTGAAGCATTTTCATAAATCAATTTATTTTCGTTACAATCAAACGACTAAACGGCCTTTCACCCATCCTACGATAAATTTTATGTACGTGACTTCAAGTATATTTGTCACATAGGTTCAAACTTACCGAGCTCAACACCAAGTATAAGCATAGCACCTATTAGCCATGTACTCAAGACACTTACCCGATCCGCTGTCCGCGATCGACTCAATAGTGTCGCACACATAGTGTCCATAATGATTCACGAATGTATATCGAGTCCGCACACTCAGTGCTATATAATCAACTTGCACACTTAGTGCTACATAATCAAATCGCACACTTAGTGCTACATTGTCAAACTCGCACACTTAGTGCCGCATGGTCAATTCGCACACTTAGTGCATCATATTCATTTCGCACACTTAGTGCAACATAGTCAAATCGCACACTTAGTGCTGTACAATTTAATCCCGCGCACTTAGCGCCAATCTCATGGTCATAAATGGTTATCCCGCACGTTTAGTGCCGAGATCAACAACTCAGTACATCTTACCTCTTTTCTTTCATTCAACAATTTCATCATCACATACGTACATGCACATATATATATGTATATTTATTCATTCCATTCAGCATCAATACATAAACATTATGACCATTGAAATAATACCAACTACATGCTTAATGACTTACCTCGTGTTGGGTAAGACGGTTCCAACTCGGCTACTCGATAACCTTTTCTTTGCCTTTGCTCGATTCACCTCCTTTAACTCCTTGAGCCAAATCAATAATTTAAAATAGTCATTAATCGACTATTCAAGTATTACTTTCAGAATAATATATATATTGATTTGACTTTCACACACATAGATTATAGTAAGCTTTATAATTGTCAATAAATAACTCATTGGCAAATTTTCATTAATGTTTACAACAAAATCACATATTCACTACGAGCTGTTTTCCTGAGCAGTAGTCGCTAAATTGTTTATAACTGGAGCTACAAAACTCCAAATCACTAGCCATTAATTTTCCCTGAATATAGACTCGTATATCTTCCATCCATAAAATTTTCATAATTTTTGGCTTGGCCAATCAATACCAGATTTTTCTTAAAGTTTCCCCTGTTTCACTGTTTGACTATTCTGACCACTCTTCACTACGAATCAAATTTCTCATTTTATAGAATTCAAAATGTGTTGTATTTGATCTCATTTGAAACTAGACTCATTAAGGAGTCTAAGCATATAAATTTTATCTTATAATCATTTTTGTACAATTTATAATGATTTTTTAAAAACAGAACAGGGAATCTAGTAGTCATTTTGACTCAGCCCCACAATACTTCAAATATCTCAAGATCGGTAACTCTTTTGTTTTCATAGTTTCTTTTGTAAAAAAATAGACTCTTCAAGCTTTAATGGCATAATTCACTCAGCTTCTAATTCAACTCCTACAAATTATGGCGATTTTCCAAAATCACCTTACTGCTGCTGTCCCCAAACAGATTATTACCGAATCAAATACTAACATTAGCATTTCACCTTAATAGCTAGCTTGCCAAGCCTTAATTTAACATATTTTCATTCAATTTAGTCTAATAACGCATAAATGGGTAAATTACATTTTTACCCCTAATATTTCGCACTTTCACAATTTAGTATTTATTCCACAAAACACAAAATACACAAAGTTTGGTCACACTCCTTAAGAGCCGAATCTTCCTAGTGCCCATATAAGTCCATACATCTCATTTATTTCACCTTTGAGTCCTTCAAAAATTTGTTTTTGTAATTTAGCCCTAACTACTCAAAATCACCAAAAACTTCAACACAAAACATATTAATCTTTAACATATCTTTCACTTTTCATCAACAACTATCAAAAAGCTCAAGCACTCATCAATGGCAAAACACAAAATCATCATCAATCCACAAAATTGAACCATGGGTTTTTAGAACTCAAGTCAACTACTAAAACATGCATGCATCTCAAGAACAACATCAAACATACCTTAGTCTAGCAAACCACCATAGCCGATTTTCTCAAGCTCTTCCCCTTCCTTTCTTTCCTCTATTCGGCCAAAGGTGTTCAAGAATGAACACACATTTTTTTTTGTTTTCTTTCCTCAACTCACGGCAACAAGGGGGGTATGGATGAGACCATTTTTTTTCATCACCCTTCCTTTTCATTGTTTAATTCCTTTCTTTAATTTATTTTAATTATCATGCTTAATATTTTATTTTCCTTACCATACATCACTAACACAACATGTTGGTGACATGTTTCCACCCATAGCATGGCCGGCCACTACATATTAGGGAGGGGGAATTTGACATGCAAGTCCCCTTTTTCTTCCACATGCACTAATAGGTCCTCATGCATTGACCTATCACATTTTAAAATTTTCTCATATAAGTCCTATTGACTAAATTCACATGCAATCGACTAAATCGAAGCTTGAAATTTTCACACATTCATGATTACATATTCTAGATAATAAACATCACATTCAAACCTTTCGGTGACTCAGTTTAGCGGTCCCGAAACCACTTCCCGACTAGGGTCAATTTTGGGCTGTCACAACTCTCCCCCACTTAAGAAATTTTCGTCCCCGAAAATCTTACCGGTAAATAGGTTTGGATATCGTTCTTTCATCGAGCTCTCGGTTTCCCAAGTAGCTTCCTCGATCCCGTGTTCGAGCCATAACACCTTTACTTTCTGTTCGGCATCTTTAATCAAATCAACTCCGAAAATTTTACTTTCACCAAGCTCAGTCCAAAACAATGGTGTGCGGCATTTACGCCCGTACAAAGCCTCGTAAGGTGCCATCTTAATACTTGATTGAAAACTATTGTTGTAAGCGAATTCAATCAAAGGTAAATACCGTTCCCATGAACTACTAAACTCGACGATGCAACATCTCAACATATCCTCAAGCATCTGAATTATCCGCTCGGATTGACCATCGGTTTGGGGGTGAAAAGCGGTGCTAAAATGCAGCTTGGTACCCAAAGCTTCTTGCAATTTCTCCCAAAATCGCGAGGTGAATCTCGGATCTCTATCCGACACGATAGAAATAGGTACTCCATGTAATCTCACAATCTGTGAAACATACAATTCGGCTAGTTTATCCAATGAAAAATCCGTACGCACGGGGATAAAGTGAGCCGACTTAGTCAGCCTATCAACAGCAACCCAAATCGCATCCTTCTTACTTGCTGACAATGGCAGTCCGGACACAAAGTCCATTGTGACTCGATCCCATTTCCACTCGGGTATCATGATCGGCTAAAGTAACCCTGAAGGCACTTGATGCTCTGCTTTCACTTGTTGACATATTAAACATCTCGAAACAAAGTCGGAGATGTCTCGTTTCATACCATGCCACCAAAACCGACGTTTCAAGTCGTTGTACATTTTCGTGCTCCCCGGGTGAATTGACATTCGGCTACAATGGGCTTCGTTCAAAATCATCGGAATGAGTTCCGAATTCCTTGGAACACACAAACGGCTTCTAAACCTCAAACAACCATCATCATCAATCTGAAACTCCGATTCCTTGTTCGGAACACACTCAGCTCGTTTTGCAACCAATTCATCATCGACTTTCTGAGCTTCACGAATTAGATGAGTCAATAATGGTTTGGCTTTTAATTCAGCTACTAACACATTGTCAGGTAGAACAGACAAGTGTACATTCATCGCTCGCAAAGCAAACAGTGATTTCCGGCTTAAGGCGTCCGCAACCACATTAGCCTTTCCCGGGTGGTAATCAATGACAAGCTCGTAATCTTTCAACAACTCAAGCCAACGTCTTGTCGCAGATTCAAGTCTCGTTGAGTCATCAAATATTGAGACTTTTGTGATCCGAAAACACATGGCACTTCTCACCAAACAAATAATGTCGCCATATTTTCAATGCAAACACAATGGCGGCTAGTTCGAAT